>NC_133506.1:164002500-164090000 GCF_049354715.1 Callithrix jacchus | reverse complement strand
GCCTCTGGGGGAAAGTGAAATTTAATTGCAGTTTTTTGAAACCTTTCTGGGAGTGTTAAAAGATGGGGAAAGATCATTTCAGCACCCTCAAGGGTTTTTAGTCATGCCAGGGGTAAAGTCTTGAATATGCTTTTAATGGAAACTGTTCCTTTTTAAGGGAAGTCTACCTGAATGGGCTGTTTGAGAGGCAAGGGCTGGAAGCAGTCACTGCTGTCCTGTGTAAGGATTTAAAGGCTGTCTTCATGGTAGGCAGAGGTGCATCCTTTGGGAAACGGCTTCTTTCCGCCTGTGGACTCATACTGTGGCTTGTCTGCAAACACTGCTGTGGTTCTTGTGGAGCTGTGTGCATTAGGTCCGACTTCGCTGTTTGCTAGAATGAGAAGCAGAGACCCCAAACACACAGGAAGAACAGGCTGGCATTGCCTTGGCCTCGTGGAGAAGGGACCACACAGACTTGGCCAGGATTCAGCAAATCTCAACCCTTTAAGGTGGAATAACCTAAAGTTGAAGACATATCGAAAGTGTAAACATCGTTGCTGACCTGGGTAGTTTTTATGGGGGGAGATATTCCTTTGAGAGAATTCATCTGCCTGTACCTTACGATTTGTACAATTTTCTCTATGATTGTTATGTGTTAATAAAATATTTGAAAATGAAAAGACAAGGAGCTGTCCATTCTTTTGGTAGTTTGGGAGACAGAGATACATCCTCATTCCTCACCTCTCACATGGCATGAGTATCCTCAACCCTGATACGGCTCTTGGGCATGGGGTGCCCTTCCGCTGAAGGGTGTGGACTTTCACATTGCCAGCAGTGGGAAGAGGCAGTTCTGGGGCTGGAAAGAGGAGCTTGCTAAGCAGGCCTTTTATGGGGTGAGAGGATATTCTCTCTCTCTCTCTTTTAAATATTATTTATTAGCTTTTCTTTTCTTTCTTTTTTTTTTTTTTGAGACTGAGTCTCACTCTGTCACCCAGGCTGCAGTGCAGTGGTGCGATCTCAGCTCACTGCAACCTCCGCCTCCCCGGATCAAGCGATTCTCCTGCTTCAGGCTTCCGAGTAGCTGGGATTACAGGTGCGTGCCACTGTGCCTGGTTAATTTTTGTATTTTTAGTAGAGACGGGGTTCCACTATGTTGGCCAGGCTGGTCTGGAACTCCTAGCTTCGTGATCCGCCCGCCTGCGCCTCCCAAAGAGCTGGGGTTACAGGCATGAGCCACCGCGCCCAGTCCTAATTCTCCCTCTCTCTAAACCTCATGGCCCTGAGCCTTGAGAAATTTTCCTAATAGGAACTGGTGGGTTTTATTTGGGTAGAAATGTATCTTGTAGAGGAATGCTCACCAATTCTTTAAAAAAATTGGTGTCTATTTGATAAACATAAAATATAAGCATTTCTTTTAAGTGGAAGGAGTGGTCTGAACCAATAACCAGAGACTGGCAGACCGAAGTGTGCCGGGAGCTGAGAGTGGGCTGCTTGGCTGCAGTAAAGCTTGTGCGGACCCTGGAGCCCCATCTCCAGAAAGGGCGTGTCGGGGACTCTCCCGACCCCACTCCCGGCCCCATGGCAATGAAATCACCTCTCTGCTCTCCCGACCCCACTGTAGGCCCCGTCGCAGTGAAATCACCTCTCTGCTCTCCTGACCCCACTCCCGGCCCCATGGCAATGAAATCACCTCTCTGCTCTCCCGACCCCACTGTAGGCCCCGTCGCAGTGAAATCACCTCTCTGCTCTCCTGACCCCACTCTCGGCCCCGTCGCAGTGAAATCACCTCTCTGCTCTCCCGACCCCACTGTAGGCCCCGTCGCAGTGAAATCACCTCTCTGTTCTCCCGACCCCACTCTCTGCCCCATTGCAGTGAAATCACCTCTCTGTTCTCCCGACCCCACTCTCTGCCCCATTGCAGTGAAATCACCTCTCTGTTCTCCCGACCCCACTCTCTGCCCCATTGCAGTGAAATCACCTCTCTGCTCTCCCGACCCACTCTCTGCCCCATTGCAGTGAAATCACCTCTCTGCTCTCCCGACCCCACTGTAGGCCCCGTCGCAGTGAAATCACCTCTCTGTTCTCCCGACCCCACTCTCTGCCCCATTGCAGTGAAATCACCTCTCTGCTCTCCCGACCCACTCTCTGCCCCATTGCAGTGAAATCACCTCTCTACTCTCCTGACCCCACTCTCTGCCCCATTGCAGTGAAATCACCTCTCTGTTCTCCTGACCCCACTCTCGGCCCCATCGTAGTGAAATCACCTCTCTGTTCTCCTGACCCCACTCTCTGCCCCATTGCAGTGAAATCACCTCTCTGCTCTCCTGACCCCACTCTCTGCCCCATTGCAGTGAAATCACCTCTCTGCTCTCCTGACCCCACTCTCGGCCCCGTCGCAGTGAAATCACCTCTCTGCTCTCCTGACCCCACTCTCGGCCCCGTCGCAGTGAAATCACCTCTCTGCTCTCCTGACCCCACTCTCTGCCCCATTGCAGTGAAATCACCTCTCTGCTCTCCTGACCCCACTCTCGGCCCCGTCGCAGTGAAATCACCTCTCTGCTCTCCTGACCCCACTCTCTGCCCCATTGCAGTGAAATCACCTCTCTGTTCTCCTGACCCCACTCTCTGCCCCATTGCAGTGAAATCACCTCTCTGCTCTCCTGACCCCACTCTCGGCCCCGTCGCAGTGAAATCACCTCTCTGCTCTCCTGACCCACTCTCTGCCCCATTGCAGTGAAATCACCTCTCTGCTCTCCCGACCCCACTCTCTGCCCCATTGCAGTGAAATCACCTCTCTGCTCTCCCGACCCACTCTCTGCCCCATTGCAGTGAAATCACCTCTCTGCTCTCCTGACCCCACTCTCTGCCCCATTGCAGTGAAATCACCTCTCTGCTCTCCTGACCCCACTCTCGGCCCCGTCGCAGTGAAATCACCTCTCTGCTCTCCTGACCCCACTCTCTGCCCCATTGCAGTGAAATCACCTCTCTGTTCTCCTGACCCCACTCTCGGCCCCATTGCAGTGAAATCACCTCTCTGCTCTCCTGACCCCACTCTCGGCCCCGTCGCAGTGAAATCACCTCTCTGCTCTCCTGACCCCACTCTCGGCCCCGTCGCAGTGAAATCACCTCTCTGTTCTCCTGACCCCACTCTCGGCCCCATTGCAGTGAAATCACCTCTCTGCTCTCCTGACCCCACTTTCGGCCCCATTGCAGTGAAATCACCTCTCTGCTCTCCTGACCCCACTCTCTGCCCCATTGCAGTGAAATCACCTCTCTGTTCTCCTGACCCCACTCTCGGCCCCATTGCAGTGAAATCACCTCTCTGCTCTCCCGACCCACTCTCTGCCCCATTGCAGTGAAATCACCTCTCTGCTCTCCCCACCCAGTCTCTGCCCCGTCGCAGTGAAATCACCTCTCTGTCAGCGTCCTCCTCTGGACACTAAGCTTGCAGAGGGCAGGCACTAAGGCTTTGTGTTGTCTTAATTCTATTTTTAAAATGAGGTCGGGATACACGGTGTTACCCTGGCTGGTCTTAAACTCCTGAGCTCAAGCAAGCTGCCCACCTCAGCCTCCCGAGGGCTGGGATTAGGGCATGAGCCACCGGGACTGGCGGGCACTCAGTGTGACTTCAGCACAGCACGGGGACTCAGGAAGCGCTCGGTAAGCGTGTGTTAAGCGAACGAACGCCCGACTCTCGGTGCTCACCTGTCTCGGGACGTGTGTCCGCTTCTAAGCAGTGTTCCTGACAGGCTCAGCTAATTTTACTACCCAATTTTATTTCTGTTTCAGGCCACCTTCCTGTTGCCAAGTTTCCTATTTGCCCACAAGGGGGGTTAAAATAAAAGCAGTTGATAATACCTTTAAAAGTTTAGAATCCTTTCGGAGTATCACACCATTCTAATTTTCCCCAGAGAGAGCGGATGCTCCTGGAGGTACACGGAGTTTGGGGGCCTAATAATCACAACCACTTCTGTTTATGGAGGATTTGCGGGGTGCCGGACAATGGGCTGGCTACACATCACAGTCCATAATCTCGTTTGGTAACACAACTTGCCATTTTACAGAGGAAGACACTGGGCTCGAGGAAGTATAGGAATCTTGCAGAAGGTCACGGAGCCAGTAGATGGCAGATCTGGGACTGGACCAGGGGCTGCTGGCAGACTTGTGACACCTCTTTTCTAACTCCTTCCAGGAGGGGAGAGAGATGGGTTGTGGTTCTGCTGGGTTCCAAAGTGGTTGAGGATGTGGATTCCGAACCAGAGCACAGAACGTTTTCAGAAGACCACGAAGGCCTGTGAAGTCACACTTACTGCTCAGACTTAGAATGTGTCCTTGATGTCACTTGGGTCTCTGGAGAGTCTGGCTCTTTCAACGGTACCGGCTGCCGCGGAGACACAGCTCTAGATGTCCCAGTGCAGAGCTGCAGACTGTTGCTACAGTCCTCTTCTTCTAATGCCTCCCGGGGTGGTGTTTCAGATCGTCTTGGCCTCACCCACCTCTTGTCTCAGCTGCTGTGGCGCATGGGCTCTGGCTGAAGTCACAGGTACAACAGCACCCTGTCTGTGTGCACACCGGTCACCTCTCACCTCCCTGCTCAGGGCAGAGACCTGCCTGGTGTCCATACATGTGCAAGCTGGATGTGTTGGGGAGTTAATGCCCTTTGGGGTGAAGCTTTGCCAGAGATGATGGTCAATTCTTCCCTTCCCTGTACTCCCATGGGCAGACTTTAGATGCCATTCACATGATTTATCTTTGAGGATAGGGACTCCACAGCTTTGTGCACAATACCTGGTGTTTAATGAGTGTTAAATAAAGATATTTTGAATGAGTGCCCACATGTAGCCATCATTGGCACTTGGTGGCAGGCAGCTCAGGGACTGGCCCCCCTGAGTTGGTTCTTCCTTCTCTGCTTCCTTCCTGTTCTCCTGCGGCCCCACTCCTTGGGATTATATTCCCGAACAAAATAGGGAGGTCTGAAGAATCCTGTATTCATTCATGGTCTTCTGAGACAGCCAGCACACCTGGCGTCAACAGGTGCTTTGAGTGAAGGGTCAGACACACTGATATGGGTGGAAAGTCTGTGACCTGGGGCTGGGAGGCAAATTGTAGAGGGTCACCTCCATCATATTTCAAATACGTTTCCACTCAATTTCCACGGATCCAGTTTCTTCTCCCCACTTATAATCCACCTTTTAGTGGCTTCCCTATGTGACTAAGACGTGTGAGAAAATGGTACTTATACACTAAAGGTTAGTCCAGCCCACTCGGTCTCTTTTTCAGGCACTTTCTCTTGCTGTAGGCAAGAGATGTATGTGACGTTTGCCATTCTGCTCATCTGACTGATACCTGATTAAACAGCACTGTCCCAGGGCAGACCCCAATGCGGCTTTTCTCTGCAGGGAGTCAACACTTACAGCATTTGAGGAAGACATGAGAAGGCTATTTTGACACTGCTGATCTCCTGAGACCCAGGGGAAAGAAAGGGGAGATCTGGACAAAGAGCGGAGTTAGGGGTCACAGGTTTGCTTGCTTGTTTTTCTTTGAGATGAAGTTTCGCTCCTGTTGCCCAGGCTGGAGTGCAATGGCGTGATCTCAGCTCACTGCAACCTTCACCTCCCCTGGGTTCAAGTGATTCTCCTGCCTCAGCCTCCCGAGTAGCTGAGATTACAAGTGCCCGCCATTACGCCCAGCTACTTTTTTGTATTTTTAGTAGTGACGGGTTTTCACCATGTTGGCCAGGCTGGTCTTGAACTCCTGAGGGGTCACAGTTTCTTACCACCTTGGGTGGGGTGGGTGGTATGGACTGAAGAGGAGGGATTGATATCCTTTCAGCAGCCAGTTGAGCCCTAGAAACATTGAGTCCTTTTTCTACCCAGCCAGGGGGGTGTGTTAGTCCGTTTTCATGCTGCTGATAAAGACATACCCGAGACTGGGCAGTTTACAAGGGAAAGAGGTTTAATGGTGAACTCACAGCTCCACGTGGCTAGGGAAGCTTCACAATCACAGTGGAAGGCAAGAAGGAACAAGACACGTCTTACGTGGCTAGTGGCAGGCAAAGAAAGAGCTTGTGCAGGGAGACTCCTGGTTTCCAAAACCATCAGATCTTGAGAAACATACACAATCAGGAGAACAGCATGGGAAAGACCCACCCCCATGATTTAATTACCCCCACCCCGGGTCCCTCCCATAACACATGCGATTCAGAATGAGATTTGGGTGGGGATGCAGTCAAACCTCATCAGGAAGGAATTGTACTTTTCCAGCAGTGTGGATAGTGTTGCTATCAAAGCCACTTTTTTTTTTTTTGAGATGGGGTCTTGCTTTGTTGCCCAGGCTGGGGTGCAATGGCGTGATCTCAGCTCACCGCAACCTCTGCCTCCCGAGTTCAAGCAATTCTGCTGTCTCAGCTACCCAAGTAGCTGGGACTACAGTTACCCATCACCATGCCCAGCTAATTTTCGTATTTTTAGTAGAGACAGTGTTTCACCATATTGGCCAGGCTGGTCTCGAACTTCTGACTTTGTGATCCACCTGCCTCAGCCTCCCAAAGTGTTGGGATTACAGGCGTGAGCCACTGCGCTCAGCCTCAGAGGGATTCCTATAGGATCCTCTAGAAAAACATGGTCTATTAAGGGCAGCCCTGACAGGCCAGCAATTCAGAGGCACAAGTAATCCATAAATCAATACAGCTAAAAGTTATTCCCATGCTTACACACAGAGCAGTTGTGAGGTGATGGAAATGAATGCAACTGGCGTGAGCGGCTGCCCAAGCTTGGGGCACAGGGCTTATGATCCCAGGGCCTTATTGAGCCAAAGGGGCTCAGTCCTGCCTCTTCCCGCTGAGCTAGATGCCACCCTGAGCAGCCCATGCCTGCAGCTGGTGTGACTCACACCATGTCGCTGTTGGAGACAAGTCTTGTATGGTTCGTTCCCGACTGTGATGGTTCCCGCTGCAGTGAGTATTTATTTGAAAGATGACGGGGCCGGGCGCGGTGGCTCACGCCTGTAATCCCAGCACTTTGGGCATCCGTGGCAGGGGGATCACTTGAGGTCAGAAGTTCAAGACCAGACTGGCCAACATGGTGGGACCATCTCTACTAAAAATATAAAAGGGAGCGGGGTGCGGTGGCTCACGCCTGTAATCCCAGCACTTTGGGAGGCCGAGGTGGGTGGATCATGAGGTCAAGAGATCGAGACCATCCTGATCAACATGCTGAAACCCCGTCTCTCCTAAAAATACAAAAAATTAGCTGGGCACAGTGGCACGTGCCTGTAACCTCAGCTACTCAGGAGGCTGAGGCAGGAGAATTGCCTGAACCCAGGAGGCGGAGGTTGCTGTGAGCCGAGATGGCGCCATTGCACTCCAGCCTGGGTAACAAGAGCAAAACTTCGTCTCAAAAAGAAAGAAAGAAAGAGAAAGAAAGAGAAGAAGAAGAAGAAAGCAAGAAAGAAGGAAGGAAGGAAGGAAGGAAGGAAGGAAGGAAGGAAGGAAGGAAGGAAGGAAGGAAGGAAGGAAGGAAGGAAGGAAGGAAAGATGACGGCCCATTTCTTTTTCCATGTCGCGCCCAGCCAAGGTGAGCCACAGGCGCTGTCTCGGTTCCTGGGTACTCACTCACAGTACCTGAGCATGCCTGCTGTGCCCCCAGCAGCCGGCCCTGCAGACTGCTCCACCGCGGAGCGAGCCCAGGACCTCGCTCAGATGTACCTGGCATTCCACAGCCCCCATTTTGAAGCATGCTGTCATCTTGCCATAGTGCATGCCATTTTGAGACGTGTAAGTGGCCCAAATGTCCCTAGAGAACTGCTGAGCAAACCAAGGGATATTTATTTTTCGGGAATTTATCTGACTGGCCGCAAATGGTTCTACTGCCTCCTTCCCTCTGGGCGGCAGATACGTTCTGGCTGTTTGTAACTTGTACACTGCACGGCCCACATGACTGAGAGGAGATCCTGGTATGATGCAGGGGACGGGGAAGTGTCTCCCTTCAGGAAACCTGCAGCCCCGCTCCACCACACAAGGGAAGGCTGCCGCAAGTTATAAACATCTTCCTCAGCAGGTACCTCTTAATCTCTGCCTCAAAAGTACCATGTTACCCTAAGAAGAACCACATTAAGCAGAAAAGTAGATGTAAACTTCCTACTGAAATTATACCAAGTTGAAAAACAAAAGTCACTGTCCCGGAATTCTTGAAAACGTGCAGGAGAGGAGAAAATGTTCCTTCTGGTGCGGTGGCTCATGCCGTAATCCCAGCACTTTTGGAGGCCAAGGCAGGCAGATCACTTGAGGTCAGGAGTTCAAGACCAGCCTGGCCAACATGGTGAAACTCGTCTCTACTAAAAATACAAAAATTAGCTGGATGCGATGGTGCATGCCTGTAGTCCCAGCTACCCGGGGGCTGAGGTGGGAGAGTCGCCTAAGCCTGGGAAGCCAAGACTGCTCCACCGCACTCCAGCCTGGGTGACAGGGTGAGACCCTTGTCAAAAAAAAAAAGTTGTTCCCAGTGGCAGCAAAAGTCTGAGGTCTCATTTCTTTCTCTCGTTTGTGTTATCTGGCTTTTCTACTGTAATTTGAAGCATTTGTTCCTGAGCAATAATGATGGGATGTGAATTTGTTTTGAGGTTGGTGACTTTTTGAGGACTGAGGCTTTTTAGGAATTATCTTCAAAGCTGTGCTGAAGACATCTGCGGGTGTACGTTCTGGTTCCTGTCAGAGGCTCCTAGCTAACATTCACACCCCATTTGTTCTTGAGGCTGCAGCTGTCCAACTGTAAACAGAGAGGCTATCTCTTCTTGACCTTATTTTTGAGGCTGGCAGGGATAAGACTTTGCACTGAACTCCCGAGAGCACACTGACCCCTCTGAAGGCCTCCTTCTGTCCCACAGTATCTGGAAAAAATCCCCTAATGGAGTGGCAGAAAAATGAGGCCTGGTCTTGAATTGATTGTGTGTCATACGGGTATTTCGAGCTGGCTTCTCTCGTGTCCTTCTCCCCAGCTGGGCTCCACATGTAGAAAAGGAGGCTCCTTCTATAAAAACACAGGTGCTGACCCGTTGGAATCTCTTGGATGGATCGTTTAAAGAGTAGGCATTGTCAAAGGTTACCTAAAAGTAGAAAAAGTAAATATAAGTTAATCAAAAAGGGCTGGAAGGCCACTCTTAACCACACAGATGTGACAAAGCTGGGATTGAGGGAATCAAATCGCCCACCCTCACCTCTGACTCACATCACCCGGAGGAGCAATTTGAACCCTAGGTCTAGGAGTCAGGGAGGCCTTACACCTACCCGCTTTGCCCAAGCTCTGACAGTGTGAGCATCAGCCCCGGCTCCTGCCAGGCTGCACAGCCCTAACCGTGAGCCACACGCCAATTAACGCTTAGGCCCTTATTAAATAGCTGAGGTCAAGTTACCCCAAGGCTGCCTCTCAGTGTGCATTTCCGGGATTATTTTCCCAGCTCTTCCTCGGTCTCCATTCACCCTCCGAAGCAGGCAGCTGGGCTGTGAGTTACAGAGCTCTTAGCAATGTACTTTCAATTCACTTCAGCAGACATTGACCGGGCACCTGCTGTGCATCAGACTCTAGGTTCTGCGAATAGAGATCCGGCAGGATTGGGAAGCCAAGGCCCAGGTCAGCCTCAGAGCATAGTTGGACAGAAACTAAATGAACAACAAAAGCCACAGTCCAGCCACCAAAAATGTGATCTCTAGCAAATCTCGCATGTGATTCGTGAACACCGCTAAGTGGATTCTGGCCTGTATCTTAAAATATACCTTTTTACTCTTTTCCACTCTCTTCACCCCTCACAGTCACCCCATTCCTCTCCCAAACTGTCTGAAAAACTCCTCCCTATCCTCCAGGCCCCTTCTCTGTGACTCTTGCCCCTGCTCCCAGCTCGCCACCACTAAACCCAAATAGCAGGTTGGGCCAGGGCAAAGCAAGGGTGTGTGGAGCCAGCGGTCTCTGCATGGGAGAGGGGACAGGCATGGCTAAACAGGCTGACGGCCTGAGGTTCAGTCCTGCCCTACCACAGTGAGCGCGATCTAGCCCTTGTCCCGAGGAAGGTCACTGTCTAACTGGGGCCTCAGCACTGATCACAGATGGGCGTGAAACGCACCCTGAGCTGCTGCGCGATCCTAGAGCGCTCCAAGATGGCACCGGCCGAGCACTTGAGTGACGCCTTGAAGGATGGATCTGGCTTGAAACGGCCTCCGCTGCTTTCCATCCATGTGAACTTGGGACAAGTTACTTAATCTCTGTGTGCCTCCGTTTCCTCATCATGAACACAGGGATACTGTACTCTATGGCGGTTGTCATCATTAACCCTTGTTCAATGATTGAATAAAAGTAAAGGGCTTGGACTAGGGCTGGCCACAGCGCTCAGCAGGGCTCAGTCAATGCGTGATCTGTACCTTGACTCACTGAATGAGGAAATTCCTGCGTTGCTGTCAGGAGAGCAGCCTGGTTTTCTTTCTCCCACTGCCCTGTGCGTCTGGATGGAAGGTCTCAGGACTCTCCTGGTGACTCTGAGGGCGCTGCATTTTCCTCTGATCTGCTGCTGTGGGCTCGTTCGGGAAAACGGCTGTGCACTCGGCCCTCTCCTGCTGCGGTCCGGGGGAGGGAGTCAAGGGTGTTTCCCACGTGCCTTTCACAGAGTGCTTCTTTATCCTCACAGGCAGCCTCCTGCCTCGGTGTCCGACCTGTCACCAGGGGTCCACTCACAGGAAATTTGATTATACTGGAAACTCCCTGTGGCTGCTGGCTGACCTGCGTGCAGTTCATTCCCCCTGAGATAGCCATTCTCCAGGAGAGTGCTGGTCACGAGAGAAGGGAGGTACGGGTCTGTGGGTCAGGTGAGACACAGAGGAGGCCACTCAACGAAGCACACGAAATAACAGAAGCCGTGGACGGCTTACAGGTCAGAGCGCAGAGGGTAGCATGCCTCTCAGGGCCAATGGGAAGCGGGGGCCGCCCTTGCACGTTTGAAAATAAGACATGTGCTCGACTAACGTGTAGCGAGCAGGCAAGAGAGAGGCCTGTAGGCTGAAGCTTTTATTGGGGTTCAGGGTTTCCCAATGGGAGTTCCAATTGCTTGGTTTACAGCAAGTGACCACGAGTTCTGTGGAGTCACTGCAGCCAATCTTCCCAGTCCGTGAGGGGTGCGGGGGTCAGTGGGACAGTCAAGCAGGCTGTGTCCAGCTGTCCCACAGGGAGGCGGCCACCGGGACGGGGTGGAGAAAGGGGCTATCTGCATTGACCACACTGAGGACCAGGGAGGAGGCAGAGAGCTGGAAACTGTCAAGGGTGACTAAGCCCTGATTCTGGTACAAGACAGTGAACCCTAGATGGAAAATGGATGCGGAGGAAACATCGGTTAGCATTTGCTAAGGAAACGCAACGCTGTGGAGTCATCTTCACTGTCAGAAATCAGATCTCCACGCTCACGTGCTGGTCACCACTTGCGTTCCCCACTCTGCCCAGTGGGGCTGGCTGCGGTCAGCAGTCTGCGTGGGGTGGCCTCCTTTCTCTTCCTTGCTCACTTCCTTCCGGGCTCCATGGTCTAGTAGGGACTGAGCTGCAGTCACCCTGGCTTCAGGTGTAGGGAGGGAGACGAGGAGGGCGGGAAGATCTTCCATCTCGGACGCGGTCATCACTGGCTTCGTCCTCTCCGGGCTGCCAGGGGCTCAGAGCTGACTTATTTTCTCCTAAGAGCTTTTGTGGGTTCTTCGGAGCCTCCCTCCCACCCCCTCCATTCATCCCCAGGAATTTGGAAGCAACTCTAATCTGACCTTCCCAGCCCCTCGTGTCCCGGGAGTCTGCCTCTAGCTTGGTGGACAGCAGCTTGACGCCCCACACAGCCTCCTCCTGCAGTGCCCAGAGAGGGGCCCTGGGGAACTTCTAGACACATTTTGCCCCAGTGGATGCTGGCAGGGCAGCGCCTTCCCAGTGCAGCAGCTCTCTCTGGCTCGCAGGCACCTATCCAAGCTCCCCTGTCACTCCAGCCTGCCCTGTCCCTGCCCTCAGACTGGAATGGATTCACATGAATCTCCAGGTGATTTCCTTAAAGTTCTGCTCTCTTGCATTGAGGTAAAGGGGGAACACAGCCTCTGTTCTTTCTCTGTAGGGAGGGTGGGACTCAGCAAACATGTGACTCTTCGGAAGTCCTCCTCCCAAATCCCTCTTCCTAGAGCTCCCTCCTTACCCCCTACAGTGGGAGGGTCTGAGTTTCTGGACAGTTCTTGGCCACCGTCCCTTTGCTGGGCTCTAGGCTGGTTTGCTTCACAACTTCGTGTGGTGTCTACTGTCTGCTCTCTCTGTTTCAGTGGAAACTTCTATTTTGTTTTGAGATGGGGTCTTGCTCTGTTGCCCAGGCTGGAGTGCAGTGGTTTGATCATAGCTAACTGCAGCCTCAGCCCCCCGGGCTCAAGTGATCCTCCTACCTCAACCTACCAAACAGCCGGAACTACAGGTGTGTGCCACTATCCGCAGCTAATTTTTAAATTTTTTATAGAGCTGGGGGTCTCCCTATGTTGCCCAGGCTAGTCTCAAACTCCTGGGCTCAAGCAATCTTCCTATCTCAGCCTCTCAGCTGGGACTACAGACACATGACTAATTTTTGTATTTTTAATTTTTGTAGAGATGGGGTCTCTCAATGTTGCCCAGGCTGGTCTCAAACTAGTGGCCTCAAGCGACCCTCCCGCCTCCAGGTGATCTTCCCAAAGTGTTGGGATTACAGGCGTGAGCCACTTTTCCCACGAGGTAGCTTCTATTTAAACCTCCTCCACAACGGTTAGTGCCCATCATCCTCATGCTGGAGGCTGGCACGTATAGAAGAAGGTGGCAGAGGAGATGGCAAAAGCCAGGGGCTCTCTGTTCAGGTGGTTCTCAACTGTGACCTTTGCCTAATCAGGTCCTGCCTCAATGGAGAACGGGGTGCAGAAAGCTAGGCTCCTGCCTCCTTGTGAGAATAACAAGACTCTGTTTACTAGGGCACAATTACAGTGCATATTTAATATACATGTTTTCACTTAAGACTCCAACAACTCAGTGGGATCCTTGTTCTATGATTCCCATGTTCACAGGTAAGGGTACAGGTTCAGGAAGTTCAGTGATTGCTCGCAGTCACACAGCTAGAAGGTAACTCATTTGACTTAGGCTGAGCTCCTTCTGTTACACCATAGTACCTGGAGTCAGGGGCGGGGGCCTCTCTGAACGCCTGGGCTTGGGCAGGTTGTTGTCCTTGGGAGATGGCTGTGGAAGCCGCCCGCGCCCAGCCGGCTTTCTGTGCTCCCAGCTGCTGTGGACATTCTGTCCTCCACACCTGCCTGCCAAATAGAACTGGCTGTGCTGAGAAAACACAGCCTGGGACTTCACTCTCTGCTTCCCACCTGACACCTCAAAGACCCGACTAGTCCTGCCCAGGAACTTGGCCTCCTGCCCTGTCGTCAAATCTCCCAGGTCGCCCAGAACCTGGTGAGGACAACCTCTCTATCCAGCAAAGGGCCTTTGAGGAGCGCCCTGCAGCCCCCGAAGAGAAGAGCAGCTTCCTCAGCAACATGGGACCTGCCCCATCCCTACCTGCGGACGGGCCAACCTCTGCCGTTCCATGAACCCTTTGGCTACTAGTGTGTAGAGAAGTTCACCCAGAAACCCTTATCCCCTTACTTCTCGTCTGCGGAGTGTGGTTTGAATTCATAAGAAGATAGAATCATCTGCCAAAGGAGGAGAAGAGGGAATTTAAACTTTGTTCTCCCTAGCAGGAGGCTTACTTGACATTTTTTAAATTGCATTTTAGGTTTTGGGGTACATGTGCAGAACAGGCAAGATTGTTGCATAGGTACACACGTGGCAGTGTGATTTGCTGCCTTCCTCCCCTTCACCTATATCTGGCATTTCTCCCCATGCTATCTCTCCCCAACTCCCCACCCCCTGCTGTCCCTCCCCTATTCCCCCCAACAGACCCCAGTGTGTAGTGCTCCCCTCCCTGTGTCCATGTGCTCTCATTGTTCAACACCCGCCTATGAGTGAGAACATGCAGTGTTTCATTTTCTGTTCTTGTGTCGGTTTGCTGAGAATGATGTTCTCCAGGTTCGTCCATGTCCCTACAAAGGACTCGAACTCATCGTTTTTGATTGCTGCATAATATTCCGTGGTGTATATGTGCCACATTTTCCCTGTCCTGTCTATCATCGATGGGCATTTGGGTTGATTCCAGGTCTTTGCTATTGTAAACAGTGCTGCAATGAACATTCATGTGCATGTGTCCTTATAGTAGAACGATTTCTAGTCCTTTGGATATATACCCAGTAATGGGATTGCTGGGTCAAATGGAATTTCTATTTCTAGGTCCTTGAGGAATCGCCACACTGTCTTCCACAATGGTTGGACTAATTTACACTCCCACCAACAGTGTAAAAGTGTTCCTTTTTCTCCACATCCTCTCCACCATCTGTTGTCTCCAGATTTTTTAATGATCGCCATTCTAACTGGCGTGAGATGGTATCTCAATGTGGTTTTGATTTGCATCTCTCTGATGACCAGTGATGATGAGCATTTTTTCATATGTTTGTTGGCCTCATATATGTCTTCTTTTGTAAAGTGTCTGTTCATATCCTTTGCCCACTTTTGAATGGGCTTGTTTGTTTTTTTTCTTGTAAATCTGTTTGAGTTCTTTGTAAATTCTGGATATCAGCCCTTTGTCAGATGGGTAAACTGCAAAATTTTTTCCCATTCTGTTGGTTGCCGATTCACTCTAGTGACTGTTTCTTTTACCATGTAGAAGCTGTGGAGTTTCATTAGGTCCCATTTGTCTATTTTGGCTTTTGTTGCCAATGCTTTTGGTGTTTCGGTCATGAAGTCCTTGTCTACTCCTATGTCCTGAATGGTTTTGCCTAGATTTTCTTCTAGGGTTTTTATGGTGTTAGGTCTTATGTTTAAGTCTTTAATCCATCTGGAGTTAATTTTAGTGGAAGGTGTCAGGGAGGGCTCCAATTTCTGCTTTCTGCATATAGCTAGCCAGTTTTCCCAATACCATTTATTAAATAGGGAATCCTTTCCCCATTGCTTGTTTTTGTCAGGTTTATCAAAGATTGTATGGTTGTAGATATGTTGTGTTGCCTCCGATGCCTCTGTTCTGTTCCATTGGTCTATATCTCTGTTTTGGTACCAGGACCATGCTGTTTTGATTACTGTAGCCTTGTAGTATAGTTTGAAGTCCGGTAGTGTGTTGCCTCCCTCTGTGTTCTTTTTACTTAGAATTGACGTGGCTATGCAGGCTCTCTTTTGGTTCCATATGAAGTTTAAGGTAGTTTTTTCCAGTTCTGTGAAGAAGGTCATTGGTAGCTTGATGGGGATACCATTGAATCTGTAAATTACTTTGGGCAGTATGGCCATTTTTACAATATTGATTCTTCCTAACCATGAACATGGAATGTTTCTCCATCTGTTTGTGTCCCCTCTTATTTCGTTGAGCAGTGGCTTGTAGTTCTCCTTGAAGAGGTCCCTTACATTCCTTGTTAGTTGTATTCCTAGGTATTTTATTCTTTTTGTAGCAATTGTGAATGGCAGTTCGTTCTTGATTTGGCTCTCTTTACATCTGTTATTGGTGTATAGGAAGGCTTGTGATTTCTGCACATTGATTTTATATCCTGAGACTTTGCTGAAGTTGCTTATCAGTTTCCGGAGTTTTTGGGCTGAGGCAATGGCGTCTTCTAGGTATACTATCATGTCGTCTGCAAATAGAGACAATTTGACTTCCTCCTTTCCTATTTGAATGCCCTTTATTTCTTTTTCTTGCCTGATTGCTCTGGCTAGAACTTCCAGTACTATATGGAATAGAAGTGGTGAGAGAGGACATCATTGCCTAGTGCCAGATTTCAAAGGGAATTCTTCCAGTTTTTTCCCATTCAGTATGATATTGACTGTTGGTTTGTCATAAATAGCTTTTATTATTTTGAGATACGTTCCGTCAATACCGAGTTTATTGAGGGTTTTTAGCATAAAGGGCTGTTGAATTTTGTCAAAGGCCTTCTCTGCATCAACTGAGTTAATCAAGTGGTTTTTGTGAAATTTTGCTTTAATTAATCTTTGTTTTTAGGATAATAAAAGCAACACATATCGTTTGTAGAAAATTGGGAAATACAAAAAAAATGAAAACGTTTTAAAATCACGCATGATGTTACACTGTAAGATTTTTGTGCATCTTCTCCTACTGTCATGCTCACATAGAGAAAGCCTTTAACAAGATCAGAACGATATCGTATATGCTGTATTGTTAACTGTCTTTTTCCCACTTGTCAGCGTGTCACGAGCGTCAGTTCTACCAGCATTGTTTGGCCGACTTTTTTTTTTTTTTTTGAGACAGAGTCTCACTGTATCATCCAGGCTGAAGTGCGTGCGATCACTGCAACCTGTGCCTCCCAGGTTCAAGCAATTCTCCTGCCTCAGCCTCCTAAGTAGCTGGGATTACAGGCACCTGCCACCATGCCTGGCTAATTTTTGTATTTTTAGTAGAGACGGGGTTTTGCCATGTTGGTCAGGTTGGTCTCGAACTCCTGACCTCAGGTGATCCACCCACCTTGGGCTCCTGAAGTGCTGGGATTATAGGTGTGAGCCACTGAGTCTGGCTGGCTTGGCAGACTTTTAAACAATCTGGTGTGACACATTCCACACTGTACTAGAAAGGCAACAGAAGGGCTGGGTCAGTGGCTCATGCCTGTAATCCTAGCACGTTGGGAGGTTGAGGTGGGCAGATTGCTTGAGCCCAGGAGCACAAGACCAGCATGTGCAACACAGCTCAACTCTGTCTCCACAGAAAATACAAAAAATTAGCTGAGCATGGTAGCGGCACCTGCAGTCTCAGCTACTTGGGAGGCTGAGTTGGGAGGATGACCTGAGCCCAGGAGGTCGAGGATGCAGTGAGTCAAGATTGTGCCGCCCTCCAGCCTGGATGGCAGAGCGAGACTGCCTCAAAAATGAACAAACAAACCAAAAGACAAGAGACAGAATAACTCGTGGGGGGAGTTATAACTTGTGGGCACTGCCCGGGGACCTCTCCCAGGCCAGACCGCAGGCCTAGCAACCCAGCTTGACGAAACTGACCCTCGAAATCTCCTTTTCTTCTTCCTTAAAAAGAAGATTGAACAGTTTCCCAGTTTCTCCTGCCTCCTATGGCTTGGGGTGTGGCCTGCCACAAAAGGATCCTCTCCAGGAAGAGGATGTGTGTCCTGCTGTTCTTCCCCCCACCCTGCCACGTCCACAAGGTCTGGCCCTCGCTGTTCCAAGGCTCCTTCTTAATCATGCCCTTTAGGTGGAGGTTGGTTCCAGACCCTATCCCAGTCCCCCCGTAATTAAGATGTGCACAAGTCTGTTAAAGCCCTTTTGTGTAAGAAGATCATTGGGCCCCTGCATGATGGGGCTTTGAATTGGATTTTCAATAACACACCAAACCCTGCTCCCTCACAGCGTCTCCGAGGAAAAGCTCCCTTGCTTTTAGATTCAAGTACACAGGACACTCAGCCAACCGCATTCAGAAACGGAATGATTTGGCAATGGGTTATGCTGGGGTTTTTGGATGATTCGTAAGTGTCAACAACAGTAGCAACAAGAAGACTAAAGCTTCTGACCCTTATGATGAAACGTTCCCACACTCTGTGACCAAACGTTCTTCCCCCCGACCTGCCGCGTGTCGTCTGGGGCTGATTGCGAGAGGCGAGTACTGTGCCCCGGGCAGAGAAGTTTCCCTTCCAGTGTGGGGCTTTGCTAGAAGCTGTTTTAACGACTTTTCATGTTGCTTGAGACTGTACTGGACTCTGCTGTAACCCCCCATTTTAAAAAATTCATCAGTTCATGCATATTTCTATATTAGAGAAAATCGAAGTGCCCTGTGGAAATATTTTCAGATGTGTTTCTCTAGCCTGTAAGTCTTGTTACCCTGGGGGTTTGGCATTCAAAGAAGCAATGGGTTTGGGGAGCTTCGGGTGAAAGGCAGATAGCCGTTAGATCAGCAGAGCAATTGCTGTTTTAATTGTTAAAAAACGTTTGAGATGTAGTCCTTAGCCAGATTCCTGGCTTACGGGAATGAGGAAGACAGGGCGGTGAGAGGAAGACATTTCTGTTAGTCTCGCATACCAAGAACGGCGCATGGAGAGCTCGACCCATCAGAGCTCCTGCAGCTCCCCGTCCGCGCTCCTCCCTGGCCTGTGCTGGTTCAGGCTGAGGCTTGGAGTAGCCCTGAGGGAGGAGGGATGTGAGGACGAGAAGGGCCCGGAGCCTTCTGCTGAGGCTGCTGATGTGTGAGTGAGGCAGAGGCACTGGGAGGTCACAGGAAGCTGGCTGACTCTTACTGCCTCCCTCACTTCAGGATAAATCTGGGGTTTGGGATGGAAGGAGCCTTTAGAAGCACCAGATCCTTAGGATGGCTGAGGGTTCAAGGGCTGGAGGTCTACTCTGAAAAGCCACGATGTGAAGGCTGTGGGTTGCTAGTGCAGCTGGCTCAGTACCAGGACCGGCGCATAGGTGTGGAGGGGGTGGGGGGGCAGGAGCAGACACAGCGCTCCTGACCCTGACACCCCAACATGGTTTGTTGGGATCCGGGCCTTTTCTCCTCCAGCCCTGAAGAGGGGTTTTGGAAGCTGTGGCATGGAGGGTCATGGCCTCCCGTGGATTCCACATCTGAATCCCTGGAAGCTGTGACTATATGACAGAGCAAAGGCGGATGGGAGTAGCGGATCAGCTGACTTCAATGTAGGGAGACCCTCCTGGATTATGTGGGTGGGCTCCGGGTACTCTCAAGGGTCCTTAAAAATTGCTAATTAGGAAGAGGGAGGAAGAAGAGAGAGAACAAAGAGAGATGCCAGCGTAATAAGGACCCAGCTTACCACGCTGGCTTTGAAGATAGAGGATGGGGCCACCAGCCAAGGAATGCAGGTGGCCTCTGGAAGCTGGAAAAGAAAAGGAAATGGATTCTCCCCAGAGCCTCCAGAAGAAATGAAGATCTGCTGACCCCTTGATTTAACCCAGTGAAGCCCATTTGGGACTTTTTTTTTGAGACAGGGTCTCACTCTGTTGTTCAGGCTGGAGGACAGAGCAGTGGTGCGATCTCAGCTCACTGCAACCTCCACCTCCCAAGTTCAAGCAGTTTTCATGCCTTAGCCTCCCAAGTGGCTGGCAATACAGGCACATGCCACCACTCCCAGTTAAGTTTTGTATTTTTAGTAGCGATGGGGTTTCACCACATTGGCCAAGCTGGTCTCAAACTCCTGGCCTCAAGTGAGCTGCCGACCTCAGCCTCCCAAAGTGCTGGGATTACAGGCATGAGCCACCGTGTCTGGCCCATTTTGTATTTTTTTACCTCCAGAACTGTAAGATAATCATATGGTTTAGCTTGAAGCCACACTGTGGTAATTGGTTGTGGCAGCCAGAGGAAGCTCATGCAGAGGTGGACTAGCAGAGGCTGGCCGCCAGGCTCCAGGCACACAGGCCATGGAGAGCCGTGATTGCCCACACTGACCAAGGCCCTACAGGACCTTGGCCACTTTCAACCCAGGGAGCAGGCCAGTTTCAAGCCAGGGGGCAGCTCCAACGAAGGAGCGGAGGACAGGACTTGCTCACTTCCCCACCTCCATGACGTAGGTCCTGGGAAACCTCTCTGCCTCTGTCCTTCAGACGTAGCTGGGGGTTAACCAATGTTAAAAAAAAATTTTATTTTTTTAAAGTCATAAATTTGTTATGTTATATTAGTAGTAAATCACAGTCTCTTTGCTGTGCTCACCATATATTCCATAAAAAAAAAATATATATGTATATTTTTTGAGATAGAGTCTAGCTCTGTCACCTGGGCTGGAGTGCAGTGGTGCGATCTTGGCTCCCTGCAGCCTCCACCTCCCAGGTTCAAGCGATTCTCCTGCGTCAGCCTCCCGAGTAGCTGGGACTACAGGCGCACACCACCACACCACACCTGACTAATTTTTGTATTTTTAGTAGTTGATCTTGATCTCTTGACCTCGTGATCTGCCCTCCTCGGACTCCCAAAGTGCTGGGATTACAGGCGTGAGCCACCGCGTCTGGCCGAGAATGTACAATATTAAGCAGAATAGGGAGTTAGCTATGAAGTATTCTGAGAATTAGCTGATGCATAGACCCGCTCTTGCCGACGCTGTCTCCTCATTCTCTGCATTTGAGTCTGGAAGTAAGGTTGGAATGACGGACGTTGAACAGCTGACTTTAAGATAGGGAGATTGTACTGGACGTTCGGGGAGGGCCCAGTGTACACAAAAGCGAACCCAGGAGGAAACTGGCAGGTGTTTGCCTTCAGGTTGTCACAAGATGTTCCGCAGCTCGCAGCGTTTGATGGTGATTTATATGTACAGTTAAATGGATTTTCTTTCCTCCTTATCTTCTGTCTTTCTCAATCCGTGCCCCTTTCCTTTGGTGGGGAATATATGGTGAGCACAGCCAAGAGACTGATTTACTACTAAATATAACAAATTTGTGTCTTTAAAAAACCAGCACTTTGGGAGGCCGAGGCGGGTGGATCACGAGGTCAACAGATGGAGACCATCCTGGTCAACATGGTGAAACCCCGTCTCTACTAAAAATACAAAAAATTAGCTGGGCACGGTGGCGCGTGCCTGTAATCCCAGCTACTCAGGAGGCTGAGGCAGGAGAATTGCCTGAACCCAGGAGGCGGAGGTTGCGGTGAGCTGAGATCGCACCATTGCACTCCAGCCTGGGTAACAAGAGCAAAACTCCGTCTCAAAAAAAAAAACAAGCCAGCAATGTTTGCAAGGCTGCTTTTCTTGTAGATGGTCCACTTTGTAGAATCTGATGTCTCCTCTTCTGAAGGTCAAGAAAGACTCAGGACCGGCCCTCCCCAGTTGCCCTGCCCCACTGGAGGAACACTTGGTGTTGCTCCCTGATCCCAGGGAAAGAGGAGCTGGAAAAGACAGACGAGCTTTGGGAGGAGGGGAGGAAAGGGAGAAAGGCCAGAGAGACAAGGTAGCCGGGATTCCCATTCAAGGTAAAACAAGAGGTGCTGGCTTGGGATAACCATGGCTCCGCGCCAGCTTCGGGACGCTGTGTCCAGAATCAACTCCTAGACCGCCTTCTGCTTATGGGGATGAACTGTACCCACGTGCCTTTTCAGAAGTTATTGGCATAACTGAACACTTACAACCGAATCCCTAAGGGCTAAAGGGGTGCCACCATGATTTTCACCATCCTCTACGAACGTAAAAACATTGAGACTCAGGGCCGGGATGCTGAAGTGATCGGTGCACGTTCACATTTGAGTCTAAGGATGGCTGGGATCAGCTCTCCCACCTTGCAGATTAGGTGCACACTCCGAATTTCCGAGGACCTCCAGCCAGGGTCCCATGCCCCGCACGTCTTCTGGCCCCTGTCCTGGACTCCCTGTGGTTGGGCCTCACCATTGTTTCCAGTCTGGTGTCTCCAGAGTCCCAGAGTTTACCTTGGGATACTTTGTCTTGGGGCAGGTGAGAGGCAACCTGGACCATCTCAAGGAGACAGTGCTGGCGGCAGGAGACTCAGATTGGGCGGCTTGGGAAGCGTTCGGATCCCGGTGGAAAAGTTCCGGTTCCCGTTGAGTTACAGCTATTCTGGGCAAAAATGGGCAGAGTTCCTAAAATCCACACTCTGAAAAAGTGGGACAGTACCTATATAGAGTCAGGTCATTAAGACTGGTAACTGCCAATTGGCTTCTGTCACCCACCCAACCCTGGCTTCTGCCACCAATAGCCCATGTTACTCTAATTATTCACTGCCCTAATTCATTCAGCAAATAGGTTTTGAAGCTTGGGAGGAGCATAGTATTTTTGCAAATTTCAGGATGTTACTTGCACGTTTCTTTTCTTTTCTTTTTTTTTGAGATGGAGTTTTGTTCTTGTTACCCAGGCTGGAGTGCAATGGCGCGATCTCGGCTCACGGCAACCTCCGCCTCCTGGGTTCAGGCAATTCTCCTGCCTCAGCCTCCTGAGTAGCTGGGATTACAGGCACACGCCACCATGCCCAGCTAATTTTTTGTATTTTTAGTAGAGACGGGGTTTCACCACATTGACCAGGATGGTCTCGATCTGTTGACCAGGATGGTCTCGATCTCTTGACCTCGTGATCCACCCGCCTCGGCCTCCCAAAGTGCTGGGATTACAGGCTTGAGCCACCGCACCCGACCTGCACGTTTATTTTCATAGTATTTTTCCTTTTTTATTTTTTGGGATGGGGTCTCCCTCTCTATCACCCGGGCTGGAGTACAGTGGTGCAAACATGGCTCACTGCAGCTTCGACCTCCTGGGCTCCATTCTCTTACCTCAGCCTCCAGAGTAGCTGGGACTACAGGTGCACATCACCAAGCCTGGTGATGATGATTTAATTTTTAAACAAAATTTCTGTAAAAATGGATTCTCAACATGTTGCCCAGGCTGGTCTCAAACTGCTGGGCTCAAATGATCCTCCTGCCTTGGCCTCCAAAAGTGTGGTGTTACAGACATGAGCCTCCACACTCAGCCTCTCTTTTTCTAGTATTTGATGGACATACACCAATGGCAAACCCTTATTCATCTTTTAGGTCTCAGATAAGTCAGTATCAGCTCCTCAGAGAAGTTTTTCCCTGTCCCCTTCATCCTCTGACTTGATAAGTACTGTCCCTTTTATCTATTTTTCTCATAGTCGTCTCTTTTGTTCCGGGTCAGCCCTTGTATCATGTAGGTATTGTGTTTTGAGTTGTTGGTGACAAAGACTCTACTACAGTAGCTTAAACACACAAAAGAATCCTCTCCTACAGAAATGGCGCCAAGAAGGAGGCCAGCTCCGGCTGACACTACAGCCCACAGTCATCGGGAACCCAGGAACCTTTCATTGTGACGCATGGTCTTCGTGTCTCTTTTCCCCTCAACATCACCACATGGTCCAATACAGCTGCTAGGCTGCCAGCCCTCATATGCACGTTTTGGAACCAAGGAAAGAGGAGGTTGCGGGGAGGGCTAACACCATTCCTTTAAGCCGGGTTCCTTGAAGGCGTTTTCTCAGAAGTCCCACATTTTATGTCTGCATTCAACTGCATCTCACTGTTGAGAACTTTGAGCATGCAGATGCAAGAGAGCCTGGGATATGTAATTTCTGGGAGTACAGAGAGTAATGCTGAGTGCTACGTTAGTGAAGAAGGAAGGGAGACGGATGCGGCACAGGGAATGATCTCTGCCCCAGCACATTCTATATGTATTTATAAATTTTTTTTGTTTTTGAACATTTTAAATACATGCAAGAGTAAAAAAAAAAAAAAATGGCGGGCTGAGCTGCTAGAACCTATCACCCATGTGCGATCATCACGAAACTTCTGCCATTCTCGTTTCATCAATATTCACATTTTACTGTAAGATATTTTAAAGCAAATCTTAGACATCATACTTCACTTGTAAATAGTTCAGTATGATTCTCTAACAGATAAGGACTTTAAAAATAACCAAAAATAGGCTGGGCGCAGTGGCTCAAGCCTGTAATCCCAGCACTTTGGGAGGCCGAGGTGGGTGGATCACGAGGTCATGAGATCGAGACCATCCTGGTCAACATGGTGAAACCCCGTCTCTACTAAAGATACAAAAAATTAGCTGGGCATGGTGGCACGTGCCTGTAATCTCAGCTACTTGTGAGCCTAAGGCAGGAGAATTGCCTGAACCCAGGAGGCGGAGGTTGCAGTGAGCCGAGATCGCGCCATTGCACTCCAGCCTGGGTAACAAGAGCGAAACTCCGTCTCAAAAAAATAAAAATAAAAATAACCAAAAATAGCAATAAAGTTAACAAAAATTCCTTAATATCATCATAAACAGCCTGTTCAACTTTCTCCAGTTGTCTCAAAAATGTCTTTTTATAGTCAGTTTAATTAAATCCAAATCCAAACAAGGTCTGCACAGAGCCTTGGATTATATGTCTATATGTCTCTTTTCGCTTAAATCACCTTTTCTCCTATTTTCTTTTCATGATAGTTATTGATGAAAATGAGTACTTTGTTCCGGAGAATATCCCACCTTCTGGCTTTGGTTGGTTGTATCCTTGAGATTTTATTAACAACTGTGCACATCCTCAATATTTCTTATAGTCTCATAAATAGATCTAGAGGCTTTATTAGATTCAAGTTACAATTTTTTTTACGGCAAAATTCTTCATAGGCCGTAACGTGTACTTTCTGTTGCTCTACCTCACATGGTGGAATTTCCCTCCCCTTGAGACATTAAGATGAATCACAGGGCCTGGTGTTGTTATCCTGGCCCTTTATCCAGTCCCTTCAGAATCCCTAGTCAACTTATGACCCGCTGGTTTTGACAGTCGTTATTGATGCTTGCTGTCTAGACGCGTGCTCTGTTTAGGAGTTGCAAAAGGTGATTGGTAATTTTGTTTATGTGCATAGTCTAGTTGGGGAGACAAAGGAATACATTCTCCTTCGCAGCCTCCAGAAGGAGTGCAGCCTGGCCAGCACCTTGATTTTAGACTGACCTCCAGAACTGCAGGAGAATATATCAGGGTTGGCAATTTGTTAGAGCAGTAACAGGAAACTGATCCAGAGGCATCACACCCTTTCTGGATTTAGTAAGAACAGGGAGCTGTGCTGGAGGAAAGAATGTGCTTTGTTTCATAGGTTGGTCAAGTTTTCAAAATGTGTAGAGGCTCTGGAGTGGAGGGGTCTCCTGAATGATGCCCTGTTCCTTATCTAACATTGAGACGAGGATGACATAAAACACGGATGTAAAAGAGCTTCTTGATAATCATTAGGTTTAGATTAGATTAGGTAACTTAATTTCACTAAATGCCTGTGGTAATGGATGGTAGGGCTTCTAGAATTTCCATGTAGGCTGAGTTAAGGTTTTTATCAATTTGAAAGGTGGTTAAGGGAGTTGCATTAGACCAGGGTATGTAAACCTACTGCTTTTCTAAACCTACTACTGTTAATTGGATTGCCTGGTTTTCTTTAAGGTGGTTTAAGAATGGCCTGCAGATGAAGACACACACACACACACACACACACACACACACACACACACACGAGAAAAGCAAGCTGAGAAATGGAGTTCACGAATGTTAACAATCCTGACAACTTTGTTTCAGCACCTAGATCCAGCCCTGCCTGAAGTCCAGATTCATTCATAAATATACTAGATATATATAAGGCAATACAAACTATTTTGCTGACGTAGTTTGAGTTGGTTTTCTGTCACTTTCACTCTAAAGGGTCCCAGTGATCCAGTCACTGAATCTTGCCTTAAGGATGGTTTTAGTCTATCCTTCATCTGATAAAGATTAGCTTCTGAATCACATTTGCTTCACTGCCCTTAAGGTGAGGATTCATTTAGTCATGTAACTTTTTTTGAAATGTCTGTTGTCTTAGGGCTTCTGGGAACCACTACTAAATATAAAATCAAGTGGAAATCATGCAACTATAAGGAAAAATATTCAAGGGAGGAAACTTGACAGGAAATTCCAACTCAGGTGGAACAGTCTAGGCTTAAAAGTGAGGTTCCATTTATAAGTGCCGCCTTGGATAGTCTTATAACTTCAATTTTGTTCAAAACAAGTTTTTTGAAAATAGTCTTCAATATATTTAGAAATAAGAAAAAGGCAAGAGACAAAGAAGGCAGCCCCCGCCCCGACCATACTGAAATCACTAGGAATCCGGGTCAAGTGGCTGTCTGCTGTGCTGTGCTGTGCTGCCCGGCTGCCCGGAGCAGACTCTCCTGTCTCCTATTCCGATGTCAGGTCATGTTGGATAAATAGAACCATGGCGAGAAGCTGCTGGACTAGTGCAGAGGCAAATGGAATGTGCGGTAGGAGGATTTTAACTGGCACCCCCACTCTGAGAGAGAGAAAGAGACTGGAAGGATGAAGGCTGATGTCCTCCTCTTGGGGTGCAGACAGTGGGAGTTTGCGGTATGGGAGGGATCATAGGCTCTCCAGGTTCCTAACCCACTTGTCCTCAGGATTGTCAGAGAGACGTCCCTAGAGCCCCCACGCTCATGGTCAGTGGTGACGGTCCAGGACCCTGCATTTGCACACTGCTCTCAGCCTCGATGCCCTCACCTGGCTTCACTACGAATTTTCCCACAAAGCAATGAGACTAATTCCATGTCTTTATGAAAATATTTGACAAGATTGAAACTTATTCTCTTATAGGAATACTTCTGTCATAGAAACAAGACTTCTCTCTCAAAACTGACCTTCCAGTGAGGTACCCGACACCCTGGAGACTGGTGTGACCCCTGCTGCGCCCGTCCGGCGCCACCCTCTTGCGCGAGCCCGCAGCCCTGGGAGGGTTTGGTACCAGGGGGCTTTGTACTTGGTTGTACTGTTGACCTCTTCCTTCTTGGCTTCTTTTCCTTCTTAGTCTCTTTTCTTTTTTCCATCTTGTTTAAAGTTTTTTTCCAGTGACAGTATGTCTTTAGAAGTCAAGTGTTTGATTTGGTGAATAATGAATGTGGGAGGGAGAGGGGAAGGAAAGAGAGAATCCGTCAGAACTTCCCCCTGAGGTCACTGCTTAAGAAGGACGGATATTTCGATGCTAACTTTACAGTATGATCCCAGCACATCTGGTGGTTAAATCCATTGATTTTTAACACTAAAATCCATTTTAAAAAGCGAAACCGTGGCCGGGCGCAGTGGCTCACGCCTGTAATCCCAGCACTTTGGGAGGCCGAGGCGGGTGGATCACAAGGTCAAGAGATCGAGACCTTCCTGGTCAACATGGTGAAACCCCGACTCTACTAAAAATACAAAAAATTAGCTGGGCATGGTGGTGCGTGCCTGTAATCCCAGCTACTCAGGAGGCTGAGGCAGGAGAATTGCCTGAACCCAGGAGGCGGAGGTTGCGGTGAGCCGAGATTGCGCCATTGCACTCCAGCCTGGGTAACAAGAGCGAAACTCCGTCTCAAAAAAAAAAAAAGTGAAACCTTAAAAGCTCTTTTTCAGGTATGAGATACAGGTGCTTCTCATGTGCTTGAGTACAAAATAATGCAAAAAGTGAAAGCAACGTGGCCATAGCATCGTCATTCACCTGAGTGAGGAAGAAACGCTGCTGTCTGCAAGGCCCTCTGTTAGCACAACAGAAACTGCTAAGAAGAAAATCTGCGCTCCAATCATTCGTAACTCGATAGGAAGAGTAAGATCATTTACTCACCTGCTCATTCTTCCTATTATTCATAAATTATTGATTCAGAGCCTGGTGTGTGTCAGGCTGGGGGCTGGCTGGACAGGGGGATAGAGGTGAGAGACGATGAGATGGTTCTGGCCTCTGGGAGTCCCGTGGTCCAGTCGAGGTCACACAAAAACGAAACCTGGAACAAAACCAAACGTGACAGACGCCTCTCAGGGGCGCACAGGCCCGTGGCTGTGCTGCCCGATACTGTCCCCCTGGCCACATGTGGCTGCGGAACACTGGGAATGTGGCTGGAGGACCGAGGAGCTGGGACTGTAATGTTATCTTAATTTGTTCAGGTTTAAATTTAAAAACAAACACGATTCAGTGATTGGCAGACTTTTTAGTATGTTTGGAACAACCTGGGCACTTGAAACTACTTTTTCAATTGTAAATTTTATGAGATTGACATACACATCAAGTACTTCCTGTAACAACTTAGCATCCTGCTGGGCGCAGTGGCTCACACCTGCAGTCCCAGCACTGGGAGGCTCAGGCGGGAAGATGTCTTCAGTCCGGGAGTTTGATACCGGCCTGGCCAGCACAGGGAGACCCCGTCTCTACAAAAATAAACAACTGACCAGGTGTGGTGGCGTGCGCCTGCAGTCCCAGGTACTCAGGAGGCTGAGGGAGGAGGATCACTTGAGCCAGGAGTTCAGGGTTACAGTGAGCTATGATCACACCACTGCACTCCAGCGTGGGCGACCGAGGGAGACTGTCTGAAAAAAATCCCCAAATCAAAAACAATTTCGCATTCTAAGTGAGATGCCCTTTACGTTGGAAACACAAATGAAGTTTGAAAATTTGGTACAAAAAAATGTGAAATAAAGCATTGGTAGTTTTTAATGTTTCTTACATGTTAATAAAATTTTAACCATTTTGGGTCAAATAGAATATATTACAGAAACTGATTTCATCACTTTCCTGCTTTTAAAATATGACAGCTGGAGAACTTTCAGTTCCATTTGTGACTTGCATCTATTTTTTGCTGAACCGCCGTGGTCTAGGGGGAAAGCCTATCGTGAAGATGATGTTTTGACATAAATTTTACAGAACGAATTGGATTGAGCAGGTGGAGAGCACAGAAGGCCCTCCTGAGAGCGGAGGCCGTGCAATGACGTGGCGTAGGCCAATGCCTGGCGAGCTGGGTGTGCGGACAGCCCTGGGCATCGTGTTCAGGGAGCAGCTGTCGAAAGGCTGGTCAGGACAATGGAGGCCTTAACACGGGGGCCTTGATCAGCCAGGCCAAGTGGACGATGCTTAGTCCAGGGGGGCCAGAGGGGCTGGGAGGCTCTTGGGCAGGGGCGGGCACAGCGATAGGAGCAGATTTACTGATGTTTATCTGGCCACCGTGTGCACGATGGGATGGAGTCGGGGAACCAGAAGCAGGAGACCTGCTGTGAGCCCCCGGTACTTCCGGAAGTACCCTTGTTGGGTAGAAAGTGGGCTTCCTTTCAGCCAAGGCTCTAGAAAACAAACAAAGCAACTCCGAAAAACTTCATGAGATTCTCCATGAGTGAACGTGGGCCTTATCCTCACTGTTTCCTACAAACCACCCTTCGGTAAGTTAATTTCCTTCCCTGGACGTTTTTAAAAAAGTGTTTGTATTTCACTCCCGTGCAGCTGCACATCACCGGGCCTTGTCCTGGAGCCTGGGATGCAGTCACGTGAACCACCCTGTGAGGGGACCTGGTCGTATGCTCGTCGCTGGGCAGCCACTAATCTCCGAGGAGGAGATCCACGGAGGCAGCCCCAGGAAGAACGGATTTTGAGAAGTGAATACTAATTGCTAGAGAGGATCTGAGAAGTTTGTGGATCACGGAATTGTAGACAGAAGGAGTAGGTGTCATTCAATCCAAGCTTTTGCTTCATTGAGCAAACAGGCCCAGATAACTTGATGACATGTCCAGAGCCACACAGCGAGGGAGCAGCAGAACGGTGATCAGAATCTGAGCCTCCAGGCTTTCAGCAGCCTTCCACTGTGCACATGGTATACTGTCCGTTAGGAACAGCAAACATGCAGTGAGTCAAGGAAGATAAGGTTAAACAGGGGGGGACTGTGAAAGGTAATAGCTGGGCCTGTCTATTTATAGAGAGGGTTATGTGAGCACACACAGTCCTGTGAATCAAAAGGCACGCGGCCTCTGTTCTCTCCAGTGTAGCTCTCTGGCATGTCATTGGCTGGTCCTAAACGGCTTGGGGACAGCTGCCCGGTGTTGGGACGTGAGGGAGGAACACTTAATCCTCATTAGGGAGGGTGTGCAGGGCTGAGGGCCGGTCCTACCATCTCCCCAGGAGGTCTTCAGTGTCGCAGCCTCTCCCTTCACAGGTTTGCAAGGGAGAGAGAATGAGAAGCCTGCAGAGGGAGAGAGGTGTTGAGAGAAAATAAGGGAAGGAGAATGTTGAAAGGTCGAGCTGAGGGCTTGGCTCAGATGCAGACGTTCTTTAAATAGAACTCTCACAGGTGAACACGACCACAGAGAGAAGCCACCAGGGCTGCGGGGAACTGAGGAAACGAGCCCAGACGTCAAATGCTCAGTTGGATGGGGCTGGGTGGACCAGGAGCTCAGCAGAAAGTACAAGAACGTCTTTGGTTTTCATTGCCAAGTCGTGTTCTATTCGATGGCACCCGCGGAGCTGCTCATATTTCAGGAAACATTTTCTGCTTAGGGACTTTCAGAGGAAAATGTGAAAATCCAGCCTCCACTCTGAACTGATGCAGTATCTGAGCCATGAGCAGAGTTCATAAATAGCTTGGGCTTTCTTAAGGAGCCCTCAGGCCATTCAATGGATGTGCCTATCAGCACGTGCTTTATATATTTTCCTTGACAATGGAAACCCAATGATTATCATTAAGCAGTTAGAGAATCCTATATAACCCAACCCAGGACCCAGGAAAAAAGCCACACGAGCTGGTATCCTCCCAACCTTGCTGTGTTTCTCTCTCTGAGCATAGCATGAGTGGGCGTAAAACAAGAGCAAAAACACAAGCAAGGGCCGTTTGGCTTTTGACCAGGCACTAAACCTCAGACAGCTGCTCCACTTCTCGAACTCCGTGGCTTCAGTCCAGGCTGGAAAGCACGTGAAACAGGTCAAGCTGAGAAGAGGGTGCCAACTTTTGTTCTCAGCAGGCTTTGAAGATTGTCTTAGGATTAATATTTAACTTCGGTCTTAACTATTTTATGCCTCAATTTCTTCACATACAAACCATACACGAATCTTGCAATGAAAGAAGATAACACTTTCTTGTAAGTGTAAATAGTATAAAGTCTTTCCTCTGGCGGGTAAAGCAGAATGGTAGGGTTCAGGCTGTCGAGGGGTGTGGTCCAATAGGGGTATAATGTGAGACCCAAGCACAGGAGTGTCAACGCCCCTGTTAACCACATTTTAACAGTCAAAACAACCAGGTGAAATTAGTTGTCATAGCATAAATATTTCGTTTCTTAATTTTAACATTTTGTATGTTAACGTGGAGTCAGTATTTTCCAAATTATTAGTGAGATATTTTGCATTCTTTTCTTCATCCAGGTAATCAAAATAGACACTTACCACACATCTCAATTCAGACTAGGCATATTTCAAGAGCTTGGTAGCTGTATGTGGCTAGTGGCTACTGTCTTGGGCAGGGTGGCTCTTGAGCCAAAATGAATTGACTGAGAAACTGCCTGCTCTGAAGCAAGTGACTTAAGCATCCTCAGTTTCCACATCTCTACAATGGGAACAGTGATAGTGTGTTAAGTGTGTACCTTATTGAATTTGTCATGAATACGATATGTGGAAATATATTTAAAACCTTAGTGCGGTAGCTGGTATAGACTTGATCAACCTGTGCCCACTATCATAGTAACTATCGTAACTATCATTATTAGTCATTATTAGTGCATGGGATGAATGTGTTAAATTATCTCAAACTGTGGTAATTCCAAACCAGGTGAAGTTGAGTTGAATTTACAGCTTAGCTTTTTTTTCTTTTGGTGCAATTATTTAGTAGCCCAAACCAGGAAAAGGTCCTCGAAATAGTTCACTCTATGATTTCATCAAACCTGTCATTCAGAAAGTCGTAAAATGGCCTCTCCCCACTCCCATGGCAAGAGGAAGTAAGGATAATTCTAACTGGTTACCTGTCAGTTTTTACTCCAGCTTGTCAAAAATACGTGAAGCAGATGAATAGTTTTGTGCGATTATGCTATTTGTAAGAGTGCATGCATTTACACTTTGAGGGGCAGAATTTTTATTTTGGAGCTTTCCAGAAGGGTAAAGCATTCCGTTTAAAGCTGGAATTCCAACCCTAGTTTTCTAAAGCACTTTTGCCTTTGGATGACGGCCGCCTGCTGTGTGAATTCTGTGTTGTCCTAGAGTCTGTTTCGTTGTGGTGCTCCAGATACACGCCGAGGGAATGCACCTGTGCTTTGCAGTCACAGGCCAATTCCTGATGTACACGTCTCTTAATCTCGTCTTTGGCACCTGGGAATGAGCATAAGAGAGGTAAAATTTGATCAGGCCGAGTTACCAGGCCTCATTTACACACAGCCAAGACTAAAACGTATCAGTGTCACTGCACAGGACTAAGAAGATCCACAGGGAATCAGGAAACCAGCATTTGGGGTTCGTTTTGCCCTGGTTCTTGGTCCTAGTGGTGGCACCAAACATCTCTGTGGCTTTTGCTCCCCATCTGCCCATGCTGGGACCTTGAATATAGTCCATGTTGAATATAAATTTAATTAATTTGTTTATCTATTTACGTTTTTGAGACAAGGTCTGGCTCTATTGCTCAGGCTGGAGTGCAGTGGCATGATCTCAGCTCACTGCAACCTCCATCTCCTGGGCTCAAGCCATCCTCCCACCTCAGCCTCCCAAGTAGGTGGGATTACAGACACACATCACCACATCTGGCTAACTTTTAAATTTTTTATAGAGACGAGGTTTCGCCTTCTCCTTCCTGGTCTTGAACCCATGAGCTCAAACAATCTGCCTGTCTCGGCCTCCCAAAGTTCTGGGACTATGGGTGTGAGCCACCATTTCCTGCCCAGTCCATGTTTATCACTTCTGCACATTTGTGTCTTCTGTAGGTTTGAGGGACTTGGGAGCTGACCAAGGAAAGAGGGGGCCCGAAGAGGCAGTCACACACAAGCTTTATTGGGTGATACGACAGTTGCATGAGAAGGGAAGCCCCTCACAGCATGAGATAGCCAGAGACTCCAGGGGGCCAACATCCATAAGGAGAGGACAGAACTCTGAGGGGACCTCTGTTTCCAGATGATGGTGCTCAGCAGCACACAGGCAAGTCCCTGGGTCAGAGAGCCCCACAGGGCGGTAGCAGCTTGGGGGTCTCCTCACTGCAATGCTCTGTCTTATCAATGGCCAACAGATGCTGGGTGAGGTTTCGAGGAGTATGGGAAACAGGTGGGCTCTAGATGGCTAGTAGTCCACGCGTTTGGGCTATTTTAAAAAATAACTGGATGTATAAAAATTTGAGTTTGGTGCCTGCAGGCTTTTGAGCTAACTGGTCTCAGGTTGCAGTGGAGGGAAAACAGCTGAGGGGCCAATACACAGAAGGCTTCTTGGATCTTTCATTCCGTGTGTCCATAGTGACAAGACCGCTGGCAAGACTGCAGGTGAAAGCCGTGGGCTCCGGTGGTGACTCTCCTACTTACTGCCCAGCTGTTCCTCGGGTGGTCACCCAGTCTCCTAGGGTCTCATTGTCCTCAGCCATAAAGTGAGGGGTGGGGCCAGCTGAGCCCCCCATTTCCAGATGGAGAAGTTTACGACTCTTGGCAGATTCTTGGAACATCCTCGTGGCGATAGACAGTGCACGTTTCGTTCTTACCAGAGGATGAGCACCGTGACGCAGAGACTGGACAGATGCTCATCTTTACATAACACTCAGCTGGTTCCTCACAGAGGTCCGGATTAGAACTCAAGTTGGTGGATGTCTATGTCCTTTGTGTTTTCTACTACGCTGATGGGCAGATAAAGGGAATCTTCAGAAACTGTTCTTCTGGAGATGAAATTAGAATTCTGCCACTGCACATGGGTGTAGCCCAAGCCGGAGGTACCCAAAATTGAAGGTTGATAGGAATGCCATAATAGTGTTGTCCTATTTTCTTTACATGTTTACATTTATAAACTTTAGAGTAAAAAAAGAATAGCACCGCTTTTTACTCTTGTTACTGCTTTTTGTTATCACCTTACATTTGTTCATGTTTTAAGATTTAATGAGCATATTTTTAAAAATTTGTTTTTTAGAGGTGGTGTCTCACTGTGCCACCCAGGCTGGAGGGCAGTGGGTGAAGCTCAGCTCACTGCAGCCTTGCAGTCCTTGGCTAAGCAATCCTCCCGCCTCAGCTTCCCAAGTAGCTGGGAATACAGCCGTGCACCACCACGCTTGTGTTACATCTTTTATTCCCTCATTCAAAGTGTGCAGTACTGAGCTGGTATTGTTCAACGAGCAGCTCTCCAGAGCAGGAGATTTACTAAGTGTCGTAGTGTGAGTGTTTTTACCCGAGCTGAATTTGGTCCCCAGTCAGTCATGAGGTCTGACTGCGGAGTTGGGAAAGCACGTACAGTCAGCCCTTGTGGGCCCGTGTCCAGGACACTGTGGAGAGTGAGGTTCAACCAGTGCACCGGCTCTTCCTCGATCCACCCATAGATTCTAAACTCTCAAGTCACTGATCATGCTTGTAAAAGCGTGCTAAATGCTTGTTCCCAGGGCTCATGACTCCATGGCTGTGGAAGCTGTGTTATTCTGTGCACCACTATTCCTAGGGCTTAACCTCGCTCATTCATCTGTTGGTTTCTTTTTTTTTTTTTTTTTTTGAGACGGAGTTTCACTCTTGTTACCCAGGCTGCAGTGCAATGGCGCAATCTCGGCTCACCGCAACCTCCGCTTCCTGGGTTCAGGCAATTCTCCTGCCTCAGCCTCCTGAGTAGCTGGGATTACAGGCACGCGCCACCATGCCCAGCTAATTTTTTGTATCTTTAGTAGAGACGAGGTTTCACCATGTTGACCAGGATGGTCTCGATCTCTTGACCTCGTGATCCACCCGCCTCGGCCTCCCAAAGTGCTGGGATTACAGGCTTGAGCCACCGCGCCCGGCCTGTTGGTTTCTTAAAATTGCCAGTGAAATGTGGTTCCTGAAGAGCCCACACCTGGTGACGGTGTGCACAGGTACCAGTATTTCCTCCACACCCATGAGGCTCAGTCTTATCCTGCAAGTGAGCTCTCACTTCTAACAAAGGTACTCTTTGTGCTGGACATTACTATGCAGATTAACGGCTATTTTTAATAAAGAATATCAATTGCATACTTGCAAGTCATACCGAACCCATCTTGGGGACTGTGCTGGAGAAATGCACTCTCTGTTTTACTCACCATTATTGGTATCGTAGAGTTTGACTTCCTCTTATGGTCATCAGCTGGGGAGTATTTCTTTAACAAGGAGGGAGGTTTACCTAAAAATAAGTGAGTTTTAAAATCTTTATCCTGAAACTTGTCTGAATTGTAAAATAAATCACTCTGGAGATTCGGTGAATTTTTTGGCCCTGAAAGCTTCTATATTTGACTGTCCCGGAACACGGTGTTCTCTGACTGTTAAAGCATGTCCATTTGTTCCTGGCTCCAACGTTTCGGAGGACTTTGCGGCCTTGTTTTCCAGATCTGAGTTTAATTGGAGAGTTAATTATCTGAGCGAGAACATGTAAGCCAAGTTGAGTTTGGGAGTGAAGGCTGTGATCTCTGATCCGCTTCAATAGACAAGAAGGTCTTTGTGGGTCTTCGTCGATTTATATTGTTACATAAGCAGATGTGTCGTACAGCAGAGGGAAGAAGCCAGGGAGAGGAACCTGTAACAAGATCATGCTTAGCCAAGATGAGCACAAAGGTCCTTTATCTCTTTGCAGTAACGTAGCCCAGGGCGACACACGGCCAGGCCCGTGAGGTGTTCGGTTCAGTTCCAAGCAGGCGTCCGAGCTCAAGCAAAACAGGAAAGCGCGAGGGATCGTTTGCGTGGCCCCGGCCTTGGTCATGACTTCTGATTAGCATGTGCTTCCCAGATGGAATTCATAAGCACCTTGAGTAATTTCACCTTCGTCCCATTCCAGAAATTCTTCAGTTAGGTATTTTCAAAAGTTTCTTTCTTTTAAATCCACATGACCCGGGCTACTAGGCTGCCTTCGCGAATTCATGGTTTCCACGGCAACCAGCTGAAGGCTCGATTCAGGTCCATCTACAACAACCTTAATATAAACGATGTCACATTGCTTAAAATAGGTGTCTCTTCTCTGTCGCAGGGTTAGAGTCCATACACTTCTGGTGATTCTCTTAAAGAATCCTCTCCTCTACATCACAGCTTTTACACATTTTGTCATTCCCAGAATCCTGTATCTTATCAAATTGTTGTTTTACTACTACAGGGGAACTGTAAATACTAATCTTAGTCTCCTCATCTGAAAAATGAGGATAATAATATTCCTACCTATTTTGTAAGATTAGTTCAAGATTAAGATGGATGCTGGTCATGGTGGCTCACGCCTGTAGTACCAACACTTTGGGACAAGAGGTGGGAGGATGGCTTGAAGTTCGGCATTTGAGACCAGCCTGGGCAACAAAGCGAGACCCATACTCTACAATAACAACAAAAAATCCCCAGGCAGACATGGTGGTGTGTGTCTGTTTTCCCAGCTGCTCAAGGTGAAGCAGCAGGGTCACCTGAGCCCAGGCGTTCGAGGTGACAGTAGCGGTTACCAAGCCACCGAACTGCAGCCTGGGTGACAGAAGGAGACCCCCATCTCAAAAAAAAAAAAAAAAAAAAAAAAGAAAGAAAGAAAAGAAAAGAAAAAAAAGAGACAATGATGTGTAGGGGCTTGAATGTAAAGAAGCACTTGGCATGGGTCACACAGATGCCTACTGAGACCAGGGGGGGACTGTGAAGGTGAGGGGGAATTCAGGAAGAAGAAAAGTGACAGTAACATCACAAGGAAAAATGGCAGCCAACACTAGGAGACGTTATCCAGCTGGTGGACCATGAAAATGGGGGTCCAGGCCCATCTGAAGGCAGCAGCTGCTACTCAATTTCAACCAACTGTTGTTTTCTGGGAATATCGAGCCAGTGTCGCCAGTTCTTCTGATTTCATTTTTAAGGAAGAACCAGAAATCCAGATATTTAAAAAACAATCCTAATTTTTAAATTCTGGCAACGAATTCACACTGAGTTTATACATACGTACATGTGTGTGCACACCCACTGGGTGGGACAAGCAATATGTGTCCGTTGTCTGGAAAGAACCTGCGGACATCTAGTTTGAGACCTTAGCTCTAAGACATTTTTAGAATCGCTTGTAAGTCTGGAAAGAGCTAGGTATTAACCTCTGTTTGTTTCAGTGTTCACTCACACTCGCAGATATGTGTTAAGAATGGATTGAGAACCACTGAGGGGTGCCAAGAAGTGAGATTTACAGGGAGGTTATGTTGGCTCAATGTTGGGAGAAATTTACTGAGAATCAGAGATGCTGAAATAGGATGCAGAAATCACTATATACCTATTAGAACGGCCCAAATCCAGAACCTGACAACGCCAAATGCTGGCGAGGGTGTGGAGCAACAGGAACGGCCCAAATCCAGGACCTGACAATGACAAACGCTGGCGAGGGTGTGGAGGAACAGGAACGGCCCAAATCCAGGACCTGACAATGACAAACGCTGGCGAGGGTGTGGAGCAACAGGAACGGCCCAAATCCAGGACCTGACAACGCCAAACGCTGGCGAGGGTGTGGAGCAACAGGAACGGCCCAAATCCAGGACCTGACAACGCCAAACGCTGGCGAGGGTGTGGAGCAACAGGAACGGCCCAAATCCAGGACCTGACAATGCCAAACGCTGGCGAGGGTGTGGAGCAACAGGAACGGCCCAAATCCAGGACCTGACAATGCCAAACGCTGGCGAGGGTGTGGAGCAACAGGAATGTTCATTCATTGCTGCTGGGAATGCAAAACGGCACAGCCACTCTGGAAGACAGTTTGGTGTCTTTTTCCTTGTTAACAAACCTAAATATACCCTTTACTGTAAGATCCAGCTATCACACTCTTTGGTATTTACTCGAAGAAATTAAGAAGTCATGTTCACACAAAAACTTGTAGACAGATGTTTATAGCGGCTTTATTCGTAATTGCCAAAACTCGAAGGCAGCCAAGACATCCTCTAATAGGTAAATGAATAAACGGTGGTACATCCAGAAATGGAATATTATTCCTTGCTAAAAAGAAATGAGCTGTCAAGCCATGACAAGACATAGAAAAAACGTAAATGCGCATTACCAGGTGAAGAGAACTAATCTGAAAAGCTACGTACTATATGATACCAACGGTGACATTCATAAAAAATGAAAGTATGGGGACTGAAAAACCAGTGGTTGGCCACGCGCAGTGGCTCACTCCTGTAATCCCAGCAGTTTGGGAGGCCAAGGCGGGTGGATCGCCTGAGGTCAGAAGTTCGAGACCAGCCTGGCCAACGTGGCAAAGCCCTGTCTCTATTAAAAACACACACACACAATTAGGCAGGCATGGTGGCGGAAGCCTGTGATCCCAGCTGAGGGATCACAGGGGGCGGGAGAATCACCTGAACCAGGGAGGCAGAGGTTGCGGTGAGCCGAGATCACGCCATTGCTCTCCAGCCTGGGTGACAAGAGTGAAACTCCATCTCAAAAATAAATAAATAAATAAATCAGTGGTGGCCAGGAGTTGTGGGAGAGGAATAAATAAACAGAGGACGGAGGATTTTTAGCGGAGTGAAAATACTCTGTGTGATGCAATAGTGATACATGTTATTATACCTTTATCCATCATATAGAATGTATAACACCAAGAGTGAATCCTAATATGAACTGTGGACTCTGGGTGATAATGTTGTGCCAATGTAGGTTCATCAGTTATAGCAAGTGTATCGCTCTGGTGGGAAGGTTGGCAGTAGGGCAGCTACTATACGGGAGTGTGCAGGGACCGCTCCACCTTCCTCTCCATTTCACTCTGGTGGGAAGGTTGACAGTAGGGCAGCTACTACACAGGAGTGTGTGCAGGGACCTCTCCACCTTCCTCTCCATTTCACTCTGGTGGGAAGGTTGATAGTAGGGCAGCTACTACACGGGAGTGTGTGCAGGGACCTCTCCACCTTCCTCTCCATTTCACTCTGGTGGGAAGGTTGATAGTAGGGCAGCTACTACACGCGAGTGTGCAGGGACCTCTCCACCTTCCTCTCCATTTCACTCTGGTGGGAAGGTTGATAGTAGGGAAGCTACTACACGGGAGTGTGCAGGGACCTCTCCACCTTCCTCTCCATTTCACTCTGGTGGGAAGGTTGATAGTAGGGCAGCTACTACACGGGAGTGTGTGCAGGGACCTCTCCACCTTCCTCTCCATTTCACTCTGGTGGGAAGGTTGATAGTAGGGCAGCTACTACACGGGAGTGTGCAGGGACCTCTCCACCTTCCTCTCCATTTCACTCTGGTGGGAAGGTTGATAGTAGGGCAGCTACTACACGGGAGTGTGTGCAGGGACCTCTCCACCTTCCTCTCCATTTCACTCTGGTGGGAAGGTTGATAGTAGGGCAGCTACTACACGGGAGTGTGCAGGGACCTCTCCACCTTCCTCTCCATTTCACTCTGGTGGGAAGGTTGATAGTAGGGCAGCTACTACACGGGAGTGTGCAGGGACCTCTCCACCTTCCTCTCCATTTCACTCTGGTGGGAAGGTTGACAGTAGGGCAGCTACTACACGCGAGTGTGCAGGGACCTCTCCACCTTCCTCTCCATTTCACTCTGGTGGGAAGGTTGATAGTAGGGCAGCTACTACATGGGAGTGTGCAGGGACCTCTCCACCTTCCTCTCCATTTCACTCTGGTGGGAAGGTTGATAGTAGGGCAGCTACTACACGGGAGTGTGTGCAGGGACCTCTCCACCTTCCTCTCCATTTCACTCTGGTGGGAAGGTTGATAGTAGGGCAGCTACTACACGGGAGTGTGCAGGGACCTCTCCACCTTCCTCTCCATTTCACTCTGGTGGGAAGGTTGACAGTAGGGCAGCTACTACACGGGAGTGTGCAGGGACCTCTCCACCTTCCTCTCCATTTCACTCTGGTGGGAAGGTTGACAGTAGGGCAGCTACTACACGCGAGTGTGCAGGGACCTCTCCACCTTCCTCTCCATTTCACTCTGGTGGGAAGGTTGATAGTAGGGCAGCTACTACACGGGAGTGTGTGCAGGGACCTCTCCACCTTCCTCTCCATTTCACTCTGGTGGGAAGGTTGATAGTAGGGCAGCTACTACACGGGAGTGTGCAGGGACCTCTCCACCTTCCTCTCCATTTCACTCTGGTGGGAAGGTTGATAGTAGGGCAGCTACTACACGGGAGTGTGCAGGGACCTCTCCACCTTCCTCTCCATTTCACTCTGGTGGGAAGGTTGACAGTAGGGCAGCTACTACACGCGAGTGTGCAGGGACCTCTCCACCTTCCTCTCCATTTCACTCTGGTGGGAAGGTTGATAGTAGGGCAGCTACTACACGGGAGTGTGCAGGGACCTCTCCACCTTCCTCTCCATTTCACTCTGGTGGGAAGGTTGACAGTAGGGCAGCTACTACACGCGAGTGTGCAGGGACCTCTCCACCTTCCTCTCCATTTCACTCTGGTGGGAAGGTTGATAGTAGGGCAGCTACTACACGGGAGTGTGTGCAGGGACCTCTCCACCTTCCTCTCCATTTCACTCTGGTGGGAAGGTTGATAGTAGGGCAGCTACTACACGGGAGTGTGCAGGGACCTCTCCACCTTCCTCTCCATTTCACTCTGGTGGGAAGGTTGATAGTAGGGCAGCTACTACACGGGAGTGTGTGCAGGGACCTCTCCACCTTCCTCTCCATTTCACTCTGGTGGGAAGGTTGATAGTAGGGCAGCTACTACACGGGAGTGTGCAGGGACCTCTCCACCTTCCTCTCCATTTCACTCTGGTGGGAAGGTTGATAGTAGGGCAGCTACTACACGGGAGTGTGCAGGGACCTCTCCACCTTCCTCTCCATTTCACTCTGGTGGGAAGGTTGACAGTAGGGCAGCTACTACACGCGAGTGTGCAGGGACCTCTCCACCTTCCTCTCCATTTCACTCTGGTGGGAAGGTTGATAGTAGGGCAGCTACTACACGGGAGTGTGTGCAGGGACCTCTCCACCTTCCTCTCCATTTCACTCTGGTGGGAAGGTTGATAGTAGGGCAGCTACTACACGGGAGTGTGTGCAGGGACCTCTCCACCTTCCTCTCCATTTCACTCTGGTGGGAAGGTTGATAGTAGGGCAGCTACTACACGGGAGTGTGCAGGGACCTCTCCACCTTCCTCTCCATTTCACTCTGGTGGGAAGGTTGATAGTAGGGCAGCTACTACACGGGAGTGTGCAGGGACCTCTCCACCTTCCTCTCCATTTCACTCTGGTGGGAAGGTTGATAGTAGGGCAGCTACTACACGGGAGTGTGTGCAGGGACCTCTCCACCTTCCTCTCCATTTCACTCTGGTGGGAAGGTTGATAGTAGGGCAGCTACTACACGGGAGTGTGTGCAGGGACCTCTCCACCTTCCTCTCCATTTCACTCTGGTGGGAAGGTTGACAGTAGGGCAGCTACTACACGCGAGTGTGCAGGGACCTCTCCACCTTCCTCTCCATTTCACTCTGGTGGGAAGGTTGATAGTAGGGCAGCTACTACACGGGAGTGTGCAGGGACCTCTCCACCTTCCTCTCCATTTCACTCTGGGGGAAGGTTGATAGTAGGGCAGCTACTACACGGGAGTGTGCAGGGACCTCTCCACCTTCCTCTCCATTTCACTCTGGTGGGAAGGTTGATAGTAGGGCAGCTACTACACGGGAGTGTGCAGGGACCTCTCCACCTTCCTCTCCATTTCACTCTGGTGGGAAGGTTGATAGTAGGGCAGCTACTACACGGGAGTGTGCAGGGACCGCTCCACCTTCCTCTCCATTTCACTCTGGTGGGAAGGTTGGCAGTAGGGCAGCTACTACACGGGAGTGTGCAGGGACCTCTCCACCTTCCTCTCCATTTCACTCTGGTGGGAAGGTTGATAGTAGGGCAGCTACTACACGGGAGTGTGTGCAGGGACCTCTCCACCTTCCTCTCCATTTCACTCTGGTGGGAAGGTTGGCAGTAGGGCAGCTACTACATGGGAGTGTGTGCAGGGACCTCTCCACCTTCCTCTCCATTTCACTCTGGTGGGAAGGTTGATAGTAGGGCAGCTACTACACGGGAGTGTGCAGGGACCGCTCCACCTTCCTCTCCATTTCACTCTGGTGGGAAGGTTGGCAGTAGGGCAGCTACTACACGGGAGTGTGTGCAGGGACCTCTCCACCTTCCTCTCCATTTCACTCTGGTGGGAAGGTTGATAGTAGGGCAGCTACTACACGGGAGTGTGTGCAGGGACCTCTCCACCTTCCTCTCCATTTTGCTGCGAATCTAAAACTCCTCTAAATAATTAAAAAATAAGATGGAGACAAATCGATGAAATAGGATACATAAATCTTGAAAAGATCTTATATCTGGGGGAAGAAAGAAACAAGAAAATAAATTCTGTCCAGGGCAATGGCAGAAATTTAAATAGAGGCTGTATGTTAGATGGTGTTATTGAATTAATTTTAATTTCTTGGGTGCATGTGATAATAGTGCTGTAATCATACAGGAGAATGACTATTCATAGGAGATGCTGGATTATTTAAGAGTGGAGTGTCAGAATGCATACAACTTAGTTTTAATGGTCTAGCTTAAAAAGTGTGTGTGTGCGTGTGTATGTTGAGAGGGAGAAAAAGAGAAGGCAAATGTTAATAGGAAGAGTGGCTACCCTAGCTGAAGAGTATCCAGTGTGCTGATACCCTTTCAACTTTTGTATAGAAATAGAATTTTTACTTTTATTTATTCATTTTTAAAATTTAATCAAAAGAGGGTTTCGCTATGTTGCTCAGGCTGGTCTCAAACTCCTGGGCTCAAGGAATCCTCCTGTCTTGGCCTCCCAAAGTGCTGGGATTACATACAAGCATAAGCCACCATGCCCAGCCTGGAATTTTTACTTTTAATCTCAGCAAAAGGCCAGGCAAGTTGGCTCATGCCTGTAATCCCAGCACTTTGGGAGGCTGAGGAGGGCGGATCTCCTGAATCAGGAGTTAGAGACCAGCCTGGCCAACATATTGTAAAACCCCGCCTCTACTAAAAAATACAAGAATTAGCTGGGCGTGTGGTGCATGCCTGTAGTCCCAGGTACTTGAGAAGTGCGGCAGTAGAATCACTTGAACCTGGGAGATAAAGGTTGCAGTGAGCCAAGATTGCGCCACTGCACTCCAGCCTGGGTGAGAGAGCAAGACTCCATCTCTCAAAAAAAAGGCTGGCCAAGGTGGCTCATGCCTGTAATCCTAGCAATCTGGGAGACTGAAGTGGGCAGATCACTTGAGGTCAGGAGTTCGAGATCAGCCTGGCCAACATGGGAAAACTCCATCTCTACTAAAAATACAAAAATTAGCCAGACATGGTGGTGCACGCCTATAATTTCAGCTAATCAGGAGGTTGAGGCCGAAGAATCGCTTGAACCTGGGAGGTGGAGGTTGTGCCACTGTACTCCACCCTGGGTGACAGAGGGAGATTCTGTCACACACACACACACACACACACAAAAAGGTTTCAGATGAGGTAAGCCATAAGCTTCCTGCCATGGGAATCATACAAGTTGATTTAGTCAACAGACTTCTGTTTAGAGTGTTGGTGCAATGGCTAACTAGCTGGACCTTGATAGATGACTCTCAAGTCTCTTATTAAGGGTCTGCTAAGGGAAGGACCCAAAGAGGCACATCTGGAAGGCTCTGATTGCTCAATCCTGCAAGCCATCCCTTTTAGTTTCCTTACTTAAATGAGGTAATTAACCTAAGCGAACCAGCTCAGTTCTAGACTTATGATAGGTGTGCATCTAATGCTATTTTCCTTTTCATTTTTTTTTACTTAACCTATGGTCACAACTAAAGTACATCTTACTAAAAACATATTAGGAATAAGCCTCAGCACGGGGGAAGTATTTTTGATTTCTGTCCAATTAAAACCTATTCTAGTGAGCCATAATATCTAAATCCAGGAAGTAACCACATTATTAACACTTAAAGGAATTATTTGAGGCTGGGCGCAGTGGCTTGCACCTGTAATCCTGACCCTTTGGGAGGCCGACGCAGGCAGATCGCCTGAGGTCAGGAGTTTGAGACCAGCCTGGCCAATATGATGAAACCCTGTCTCTACTAAAAATAAAAAATTAGCTGGGTATGGTGGTGTGCGCATCTATTCTCAGCTACTTGGGAGACTGAGGCAGGAGAATCACTAGAACACAGGAGGTGGAGGTGGCAGTGAGCTGAGATGGTGCCACTGCACTCCAGCCTGGGCAACAGAGTGAAACTCCATCTCAAAATTAAAAAAAAAGAAGTGATTTGAAGTTCTTACTCCAAGGGTGCTCTTGTCCTCAGTTCCCGCTTGGGGACAAATGAAAAGTTTGCTACCTTAAAAGTTTCAGAGCAATCGGATGGCACACAGAGAGACACCAGAGCAAAACGGGACACTTCATACAGACACGCGGGCGTCTTTGGGAAGTCATGGCTACAACCTAGAATTCCCGGTGTAGTCTCCTCTGTGCTGATGCTGAAGGGCTCCTCTCTGAGGACACCCTGCCCACGTTGGCATCAGTAACTACAGCACTCTGTGGAGCCCATTCTCACAGAGTGTCTGCTGTCCCCGCTGGCATCTCCAAATGAGCACGTCTAGGATGTGCCCTCATAGTGTATTTTACTGGACCTTCTAAATGTCTCCTGGGACCCTGGAGCACTGTTCTCAACTGTGCACATTGGAAGCTGTCCCAGTTCTCGCTGCCTCCCTAGACACCCCTCTGTCGCTGCGTTTCCTAAATGCATCTCCTTGGGACGTGGCTTCACTCTCTAGAGGTCCACAGTCAGCAGGGCACGCCATCTCGAAGCCCCGCCTTAGAAGCAGGTCGGCTGGAATGAGGAGGCAGGTAGGAGCTGGGTGACGGTCCAAGCAGAGGCCCATGTGACACTTGTTTAAGTGCGTAAATGTTTTATGAGCTGTTAAACATACTGTGTTCTATCCTCCTTTCTCCGAAAATATACCTTCTGTCGATGCCCTCCAGGCAAAGACCACCAGGAACATACTTGGCGTGAACACAGTTGGGTGGATTGACTCATTGCGCTGAGCGATCACACCCACGGGGACCCGTGGAGCTTGTCAGTCACATGGAAAGGGTGCTGCTGGAGCATTTGGGTTGATGATGGGAGACTTGCGGTGAGGTTCAAAGACTGCTCTGAATTAAACGGATGCCGTTAGAAAGTGGGGCCGTTGAGTGAGCAGGCCGTTGAGTCTTAACAAAGCAGGTTTACAAAGCAGGGCTCATGCCGTGACTGGAAAAGGAGTAGCGGTCACTCGCACTAGCCGGGAAAGAGGGATGTGGTCACCGTGGTTTGGATAATGCTCTTGTCATAGTCTGCACTCAGATATGATTACAGACTGGTCTTGTTTTCGTCTTGCTCCATCCTAGCCACAGAGTGGCCTTGTCTGATGCTGGTGTTTTGTGAAATTGTTTGGGTTCAACTGCAGAAGGCCAGGACCCATCAGAGAGCTGGAGCCAGCCCCTGGTGACACTGGTCTGGGTCATGGTGCCATGTTGCTTTTCTCTTTCTCCTTTCGTAATGATAAAGAGGGCCAGGTTTGAATTGAGAAGTCTCGAGCTCCTCAGTGTTCTGAGCCAGGACATGGCAGTGGAGGGGACCCATCTCCACACCCCTTCTCCTCCACGCTTGGCTGGCTCCTTCCGGCCCTGAATTTGTCTTGCACTCTGAAAGGCTGAACACTCACGAGCATGCACAACTCATTTCACACATCCAAGCTGACCCCTTGCCACCACTCGGGGCCAGAGGTCCAACCCTGCTGGCAGTGATGTGCATCCTTGGGAGGGTGGTCTCTGGAGAGAGGCCCCCACAGGCCTGGTAAGTACTTGGGCTGCCTGGGCGGGAAATTCCAGGGCCCTGGGTACCCGGAACATGATGTCCTAGGACTTGGCTCCAGGTGGATCATGACTTTGGTTCAATAGATTTCTCCCCTCATGGGGAAAGGCATGGCCAGAAGAAGGCCACAGGGGTCCCTCTCTGGTGTGGGCCCAGGAACCCTCTTGCCTAGGTCTAAGGTGATCTGTCCATAATTGTTGACTTCCTGCTTGGCCCATTCATTTTGTTGATCTCCTGAGTCTGGCAGGACCTCTACTCCTGGTCTCTTCTAGCTTGCTCAGTTCTGTTGTCACTCAAGCTGTGGTATGATGACAGTCACTCAGCACACATGTATGCACGTGCACACACACACACTCACACACACACACTCTCTCACACACACACATATACACACACATACACATACACTCTCTCACACACACATATACACACACGCATACACACACTCTCTCACACACAGACATATACATACACACACACACATACACACACACATATACACACACATACACATACACTCTCTCACACACACATATACACACACGCATATACACACACTCTCTCCCACACACATACACACATACACACACACACACACACGAGGTGAATCCAGGCTGACAGTAAAACCTGTTCCATATTTAACGTCATTTCTATTCCCTCAACTTTTTTTTTAAATAGAGATGAGGTCTTGCTCCGTTGCCCAGGCTGGCCTCAAACTCCTGGGCTCAAGGGATTCTACCACCTCAGCCACCCAAGTATCTGGGACCACAGGCATGTACCACTGCACCTGACTCCATCCACGTTTTTAAAGGAAACATAACAGTACACAAAAACTGACTTAAAATTAATGTTTGTATAAATGGCCTAACTCTGTAGGGGTAAAAATAGGTCCCTAATGGGCCAGTATTTGCAAAAATGCAGTAACTGACGAGTCACATTTCCTGAGAAGCTATACTCCCTTCTATAATTCTGTCTTCCTTAATGTTTTGGTTTCTAGATTAGAAACAAGGTTCACGTTTCCAGAATGAATATTCATAATGTATTTTAGTTCTTACCTGAGAATATTTGGGGTTCTTCTCTTGATTCTTACTTATCAAAAGAGGAAAAGTCTCTATTATTCTAGAAGGTAAAGAATGTGACCTCTCTTTTTGTTCTCAAAGAATACTCCTTTAGATAATAATAACCTCGGTGATGACACTTCAGGGTGTTGGAGACCAGCGTTTTTAAAGTGAGGCAGTGGGTTTATTGGTGTAAATGTTGATCTATAGCTGACCCCATGAAAAAGGGCTTCCTGAATTTTATGTTTCTCACCCAGAAAAAAAAGGCTATTTTTATATCCCTTACATTTATGCAAAATAATATTTGTCCCTTCCCTCTGGTACTAATACTTCAAACATTTTCACCTTACTGTTGGTAACTACTTAGTGAAGCTTCTGAGCGCTACATGCATGTATTACCTTATTGAATCTTCCATCTGTTCTTCCTTTCATTCCATGAGTCTGATCAATGAAGGGGGAAGGTTTGGAGTCAGATTTTTTTGTTTAATCTCAACTCTATAATTTAAAGTTCCTGCACCTCGGTTTCCCACCTTAAAACTGGGAAGATAGGCCAGGCATGGTGACTCACACCTGTAATCCCAGCACTTTGGGAGGCTAAGGCTGGTGGATCACCTGAGGTCAAGAGTTTGAGACCAGCCTGGCCAACATGGTGGAACCCTGTCTCTACTAAATACAAAAAATTAGCCTGGTGCGGTGGCTCATGCCTGTAATTCCAGCTACTCAGGAGGCAGGGGTGGCAGTGAGCTGAGATTGCGCCACTGCACTCCAGCCTGGGCAACAGAGCGAGACTCTGTCTCAAAAAAAAAAAAAAATGGGGGAAATAACAGCAGTTACTTCATAGAGTTGTAAGGATTAAATGAAAAGCACATTTAACCTGGCACACGGTAAACATTTACTTACTTGCTGGCATACGGTAACCATTCATTAAATGTATGTGTTGACTTCTTTTTTCAACAGTATTTAACGAACATCCACTATTGATGAGGCACTATGCTAGATGCAGAGGACACAGTAGTGAACAAGATGTGTTTTCTATTCTCTGGGGACTTACGGTTCACAGATGGAGACAGGCAAGGAAGTAGCAGGGCATAATGTGATTAGGTTTGTGATGCCATGGGAATGCCCCCTCTCTGGCTGAGAAGTCAGGTAAGCCTTCCAGGGCTGCTGTCTCCACTGACTCCTAAAGGGTGACTAAGAACCAGTGAGGTAATGTGGAGTCTGATGAGGCCTTCCCAGCAGCAGGAACAACAGCACGCGCAAAGTCCCAGAGGCGAGATCGATGGCGGACACTGGGATCCTACCGTCTAACTCTTCAGATCCTTGAGAACGTTGGCGGACACTGCGATCCTACCGTCTAACCACTCAGATCCTTGAGAACGATGGCGGACACTGCGATCCTACCGTCCACTGCGATCCTACCGTCTAACCGCTCAGATCCTTGAGAACGATGGCGGACACTGCGATCCTACCGTCCACTGCGATCCTACCGTCCACTGCGATCCTACCGTCTAACCGCTCAGATCCTTGAGAACGATGGCGGACACTGCGATCCTACCGTCTAACCGCTCAGATCCTTGAGAACGATGGCGGACACTGGGATCCTACCGTCCACTGCGATCCTACCGTCTAACCGCTCAGATCCTTGAGAACGATGGCGGACACTGAGATCCTACCGTCCACTGCGATCCTACCGTCTAACCGCTCAGATCCTTGAGAACGATGGCGGACACTGCGATCCTACCGTCCACTGCGATCCTACCGTCCACTGCGATCCTACCGTCTAACCGCTCAGATCCTTGAGAACGATGGTGGACACTGCGATCCTACCGTCTAACCGCTCAGATCCTTGAGAACAATGGTGGACACTGCGATCCTACCGTCTAACCGCTCAGATCCTTGAGAACGATGGCGGACACTGGGATCCTACCGTCTAACCGCTCAGATCCTTGAGAACGATGGCGGACACTGGGATCCTACCGTCTAACCGCTCAGATCCTTGAGAACGATGGCGGACACTGCGATCCTACCGTCTAACTCCTCAGATCCTTGAGAACGATGGCGGACACTGCGATCCTACCGTCTAACTCTTCAGATCCTTGAGAACGATGGCGGACACTGGGATCCTACCGTCTAACTCCTCAGATCCTTGAGAACGATGGCGGACACTGGGATCCTACTGTCTAACTCTTCAGATCCTTGAGAACGATGGCGGACACTGGGATCCTACCGTCTAACCGCTCAGATCCTTGAGAACAATGGTGGACACTGGGATCCTACCGTCTAACTCCTCAGATCCTTGAGAACGATGGCGGACACTGCGATCCTACCGTCTAACTCTTCAGATCCTTGAGAACGATGGCGGACACTGGGATCCTACTGTCTAACTCTTCAGATCCTTGAGAACGATGGCGGACACTGGGATCCTACCGTCTAACCGCTCAGATCCTTGAGAACAATGGTGGACACTGGGATCCTACCGTCTAACTCCTCAGATCCTTGAGAACGTTGGCGGACACTGGGATCCTACCGTCTAACTCCTCAGATCCTTGAGAACGATAGCGGACACTGGGATCCTACCGTCTAACTCTTCAGATCCTTGAGAACGATGGCGGACACTGGGATCCTACCGTCTAACTCCTCAGATCCTTGAGAATGTTGGCGGACACTGGGATCCTACCGTCTAACTCTTCAGATCCTTGAGAACGATGGGGGACACTGGGATCCTACCGTCTAACTCTTCAGATCCTTGAGAACGATGGGGGACACTGGGATCCTACCGTCTAACTCTTCAGATCCTTGAGAACGATGGCGGACACTGGGATCCTACCGTCTAACTCCTCAGATCCTTGAGAACGATGGCGGACACTGGGATCCTACCATGTAACCTCCACAAATCCTTGACGCAATAAGAAATAATGAAAACAAGTTAAACAACTTCCCCTCTCCCCAACATCGTTCATTCTTTTTGAGTTCTGTGTTTCTCAGAAGTTCCAGGTGGAACCCAGAATGATTGCCCTCGTGTAGGGGCCACTGTGAGGCTCCTTCCGCTCCTGCATGGATGTCTTCAGATCTTGCTTGGCTTCCCTCTCCCCTTACGTGTCCTCAGCTTTTACGTCTTGTTATTGCTCCCCATGCCTGGGCTTTTTCATCCCAGAGAATGTTTGTTTTAGCTTCTTTTACCCCTTTAGACTTAGTTTGCTGTTTTTAACGTTAACTTTCTTCCCATTCTATAAAGACTTAGATTTTTTCCCCATGTTTCCTGTTGTTCTTAGTGTCTTCAGCTGATGGTCACTCTTAAGTTTTGCACGTGTTTATTTCATTCCTTTGTCTTACTGGTAGTGAAGACTGAATTTGTTAAATCTCCAAAACGGTCTTGGGAACATAGGATCTTCTCTCACACGGATCGCCATCCTTGCTATACAATGCTGTTACTAGGACTTAGCCCATTCTGAGGATGCTCTTGGCCAAGATATCGAAATTGGCATTACAATAAAAAGGTCCCATGCTTTTGAATGACATGCCTTGCTGAAGCCAAAATAATTTCTACTGGCTATTTCAATGAAGTCTACGATACTTGGGCACTCACTCAAAAGTCAACAGTCAAAATTTGCCCAGAAGTATTAGCAACTGGCTCAGAATTGAATATCTTAGATGTCTCAGAAAAGTGATGCTTTTTTTTTTTGTTTTTGAGATAGAGTCTCACTCTGTCGCCCAGGCTGAGTTCAGTGCTGTGATCTTGGCTCACTGGAACCTCTGCCTCCTGGATTCAAGTGATTCTCCTGCCTTAGCCTCCAGAGTAGCTGTAGAGGGGCTAATGCAATTACAAGCATGTACCACCATGCCCAGCTAATTTTTATAAAATATTTTTAGTAGAGATGGGGTTTTACTATGTTGGCCAGGCCAGATGTGAGTCACTGCGCCTAGCCTAAGAAAAGTATCATTGTTAATGCTGATTGTGATACCCTCAGCCATCACCCTTTCAAACGGTAATAGCAGAAATTAACAGATTTTGCGCTTGCTTTGCTGAGTGAAGGCAAACGGTAGCTCATTTCGTCCTTATAAAAACCTTGCAAGGCAAATAAATACTCTAATTTTCTTCTCTGTGCAGATGAGATTTCAAGAGTGTAATGCTCTGCCCAGTTTCACACAGTAATATGTGACAAAACTGGGGCTGAGCCCTTTTCAGAAGTCTGTACTTGGTATCACTTTGCTCTGTGGTCAGATGACCTTGAAACCATCAAGGAGCTAATGAAAGGAAATTGGAGGTGTTGATTAGCAGTCAGGTGGGCCAGTGCAAATTCTCAGGGTGCAGAGTGTGTCTCCCTACCTGAATTTTTTAATCAGGTGTCCTGTACATCTGGTTCACTAGACTAGAATACAGCTCAGTCTTCACCGATTTTCAGCACCTCTAGGTCTTTTGTTAACTTTTTCTCAAGTGTGCTTATAGCATGGTGTTAGGATTTTGCTTTTTGCTTTCATTTTTGAAATAGGGTCTTGGTCTGTCGCCCAGGGTGGAGTGCAGTGGCGCCATCATGGATCCCTGCAGGCTTGACCTCACCAGGCTCAGATGATCCTCCCACTGCAGCCTCCTGAGTGGCTGAGACTACAGGCATGTGCCACCATGCCCAGCTAATTTTCATATTTGTTTGAAGAGACAGGGTTTACCATGTTGCCCAGGTTTGTCTTGAACTCCCGGGCTCAAAGGCTCCACTTGCTTTGGCCTCCCAAAGTGCTGGGATTACAGGCAGGAGCCGCCACGCCTGGCCCAGTGTTGTGATTTTTAAAAGGCATCCTCCTTATCTTTTAAGAGATTCATACTGAAATATTATATCTGCTATCGGCTTCATAATAATTCATTCGGTAGAAGAGGGGGAATGGGTAGCACTAAAGGAAATAAGATAGGCTATGGTTGTTCGGTGGATAGATGGAGTTCATCATGCTATTCTCTGTGTGTCTGTGTATAGTTGACACTTAACATAAGAAAAAACAAAAAAGCTTTTGAGCTATGTAGCTCACTCCCGTAGGATGCCTTCTCCCCAGCTCCCCTGGTTCATTATGCTTTGCTGTCATTTTTAACAGCTCTGTAAGTGTGTCCAGCCACTTAAGGGCAGCACTCACTCAGGCGTCCTCCTTGTGGACTCTTTCTCACTTCTCTGTGATAAGACTTTCTAAAAGCTTGGTTATCACGCTGCATAGCCCCATCTGGCTTTTGTTAAAGCAGCACCCCACTGCCAGGCCAGGTTTTTCCTCGTGGACCTTTTCTCATCCATTCCCTAACACATTTTTCTCCTGACGATTAGATTTTGTGCAGTTGATTATAACATGACATCGGTGCTTTCCCCCTACAAGAATGAATCCTTTCCCAGAAGTACAGCAGTGTTCCAAATTTTAGGAGAATATCGATTCTTTTTTATTATTATGAAACTCGAATTGCCCTCTGACGCATCTTTCCTGTGAGAGACACATCCTCTCACAGGAAGCAGAGTTCCGGTTTGAATGGTGGGCTCACCTATTTGTTTGTCAGATGTAATCCCAGCACTTTGGGAGGCCGAGGCGGCCAGTGGATCGCTTGAGCCCAGGAGTTCGAGACCAGCCTGGGCAACATGGTGAAACCCGATCTCTACCAAAAAAAAAAAAAATTAGCTGGGTGTGGTGGTGTGCGCCTGCAGTCTCAGCTACTTGGGAGGCTGAGGTGGGAGGATGGTTTGAGGCTGGGAGGCAGAAGCTGCAGTGAGCCAAGATCGTATCACTGAACTCCAGCCTGGGCAGCAGAGCCAGAGCCTGTCTCAAAGAAACAAACAAAGATCTGTTATGCTGAGCCTGAATTTGGAGCCACAGCTAACCTTAGATGAATTCTAGTCTGTAGCGATAATAAAATTCATGTTTCTTTTTACATCGTATGACTAAAAAGTATGATAAGAGGAAGATTCGTTTGTTGATTCACTCAATAAATGTTTATTGAGAGTCTAGTGTGTGGCAGATACTTTCCCAAGCTTTAGTGATATTTTGTTGAACGGATGAAATTCCTGACTTCTTGGAGCTTGTATTCTAGTGGAGGAGACAGATAACCAAAATAAACACGTTTACACAGTGAGTCAGAAAGTCCTAAGTGGGCAGGAGACAAAGCAGTGAAGAGGAAAGGGAAGCACGGGCTGTGATGTTGGAAAGGGCAGGGCTGTGGGCTGAATGCTGTTGTCCCCCAGATTCGTACGTTGAAAACCTAATCCCCAGTGTGATGGTTCTAAGATGTGGAGCCTTTGGGAAGTGATTGGATCAAGAAGGTAGATTCCTCATGAATGGGATTAGCGCCTCATAAAGGGGGTTCCAGAGAGCCAGCTAGCCCTTTCCACCACGCGGGGACACAGCTACAAAGCACCGTCTAAGAACCGGAAAGCGAGTCCTTCCCAGACACCGACTCTGCGAGTGCTTGATCTTGGACTTCCCAGCCTCCAGGATTGTGAGAAACAAATGTCTGTTGTTTACAAACCTCCCTGTTTCTAAGCACCCTGTTTATGGTGTTTTGTTATAGCAGCTTGGAGGGGCGAAAACAGACATCCAGGAAATACCTCCCTTTAAGTGGCTTTTGAGTGAAGAACTAAAAGAGTGAGGGTGCTGGCCTGGGTGACTTGGGAGCAGAGCAGTCCAGGTCAGGCCTGGCGCAGGAGCAGCAAGGAGGCTGGTCCGGTGGGGCTGGGGCAGCGATGGGAGGGAGAGAGGCAGGAGGTAGGGCCAAGGGGCCAGAGCCCAGGGCCTTGCGGGCAGAGAAGGCCAGGTTCTTCCTCTGAGTGAAATGGGAAAGAAAACTTATACTTGAAAAAATCACTCCGGCTGCTGTGTTAAGACCGTAGGAGAACAAGGGTGACGGAGACCAGTCAGGACTCTAGACAGTAACTCAGGTGAGAGCAGGATGCTGGCAGACAAGTGGTGGGATGTGGCTGGATTCTGGACATATTTTGGAAGCACAGCTGATACTGGTGCAAAAGTAATTGCTGTTTTTGCATTGTTGAAATTTGCCTTTTGACTCTGGAATACATTCTTAAATAAACGTGGTTATGTTACACATCATTTCAATGAACATTTCTTGCTTTAAGATTTTTTGCTAATGATTTATTACTGTTGTTTATTTTATATTTATTTCAGACTACGGACGTGATGTTAGACAAAAAGCGAATTGAAGTGAATTTGTTACTTGAGTTCAAAATGGGTCGTAAACCAGTGGAGACAATCACAAGGTCAACGATGCGTTTGGCCCAGGACTTGCTAACGAACGCCCGGGTTAGCGGTGGTTCAAGGAAGGTTTGCAGAGGAGACAGAGCCTTGAAGATGGGGAGTCTTGTGGCCGTCAGAAGTTGATGATGATCAACCGAGAGCAATCGTCGAAGCTGATCCTCTTACAACTACCCGAGAAGTTGCCGGGGAACGTAACATTGACCATCCTGGGGTCATTCAGCATTTGAAACAAATTGGAAAGGTGAGAAAGCTTGATAAGCAGGTGCTTCACGAGCTGAGCAAAAGTCTTAAAAATCATCATTTGAAGTGCTCCGTTCTGTTATTTTACACAACCAATCATTTCTGCGTCCAATCGTGATGTGTGACGAAAAGTGGATTTTATACGACAACCGACAACCGGCAAGGAACAGCTCAGCGGCTGGACCGAGAGGCAGCTCCAAGGCGCTTCCCAAAGCCAAACTTGCACCAAATAAAAGGCCATGGTGACTGTTTGGCGGTCTGCTGCCGTCTGGTCCACCACAGCTTCCTGAATCCCGGGGAAACCCTTACCTCTGAGACGTGTGCTCAGCAAACCGTGAGATGCACAGACAACGGCAGCAGCTGCAGCCCGCGTTGGTCAACAATGAGCACCCAGTTCCCACCACGACACCTGACTGCGGGCTGCACAACCAAGGCTTCCGGAGTTGAACAACTTGGGCTCCACATTTGGGCCTCAGCCACCATATTCACCTGACCTCTGGCCGATCGACCACCACTTCTTTAAGCATCTCAACAATGTCTTCCAGGAAAACGCTTCCACAGCCAGCAGGATGTAGACAGGGCTTTCCAAGAGTTCGTTGAATCCCCAAGCATGGGTTTTTTGTTTGTTTGTTCGAGATGGAGTTTCGCTCTTGTTACCCAGGCTGGAGTGCAATGGTGCGATCTCGGCTCACCGCAACCTCCGTCTCCTGGGCTCAGGCAATTCTCCTGCCTCAGCCTCCTGAGTAGCTGGGATTACAGGCACGCGCCACCGTGCCCAGCTAATTTTTTGTATTTTTAGTAGAGACGGGATTTCACCATGTTGACCAGGATGGTCTCGATCTCTTGACCTCATGATCCACCCGCCTCGGCCTCCCAAAGTGCTGGGATTACAGGCTTGAGCCACCGCACCCAGCTGAAGCATAGGTTTTTATGCCACAAGAATAAACAAACTTATTTCTCATTGGCAAAAATGTGTTGATGATCCAAGTTCCTATTTTGATGAATAAAAATTCGTTTGAGCCTAGTTATAATGATTTAAAATTCATGGTCCAAAAACCGCAGTTACTTTTGTACAAACCAATATCTGTTGCTGGGTTGGATGTGGGGAGTGAGTGAGAGAGGAGTCAGGGATGACAGCAAAATAATAGTTCTGAGCATTTGGAAGCTGGAGTCACCATCAGTGGTGGTGGGAAGACTGCGAGTGGTAGCATTGAGGACGGTCGGAGATGGGCTTGGGCGTGTTAATCTGGGAGCATTATCAGACGTTCAAATGGAGATGTCAAATCAGATCTGTGGTTTGAAATTTAAGAGGGAAAACTGGACTGGATCAAAACTGGGGAGTCAAAGTTTCCATCAGTGGCTTCCTAGACTATTTATAAAGTTAAATGAAGGCCCCAAGTAAAAATTTCAGAAAATCCTTCGCATACTTTAATTGCCAAAAATCTCTTCACTGTTTAGAATTGAAAAAGGATAATATAGTGGGAGGAAGAAAAGTTTTTGATATCACAGACCTGTTGGAATCCCTGCTCTCCACATAATAACTGGGTGACTGAGAGAGTTACTCAACTTCTCTGAGCCTCTTTCTTGTTTAGAAAAATGACAATTAGCTGCCCATCGCCAGGGCTGTGTGAGGCTTGAATCTGCTAATGGGTAAACGGTCCCCTGGTACAGAGCTGGGAAGGGCTGGATAATGTTAACTGTTTCTGCTTAAACGGTACTTATAGTAAAATGCTTCCCCAGTTTTGCTCCTCAAAACCTGAGGCCGAGGGACTGGCACACCCAGGACGGGAGGGGGCTCCAGCTTTCCTACGGTCTTCCCCTAGTTATCCCTAGGGTGTGGGGAAATGAATGCTGGGGTGAGGAGGAAGCACCCAGAGAGTGTGGAGGGGTGCAGAACCTGTCTCTCACCTCACACATCCCCCAGTGTGATCCGAGGCACCACAGTGTATCTGTTAAGTTGAATTCTTGTCCATTTTGTGTAACTCGGCTGATTTAAACCTAAGGACTGTTTTGGCATTTAAATATTTGCATCATACACAGTTTCTGGGGAAATCCCAAAGGCATTAGCAGTTCTGCCTTGAGAGATGGGCCCTGAATATCGATGAGCAGCTTGCTTCAGAAACTGTGGTAACGCGGAGTCCAGCAGAATGGTTAAAGGATTACAGAACCCCAGAAGAGGAATACTTTCTCCCATTAATTCAGTAAGGACATCTCTTGATGAGCCACCGGTAAAAATCTCATATGAATGTAGAAACACGGCACCTGGTTTATTTTCCCTGAGCCTGGATTTTAGCAATCTTGAAATCTTGAGTCTCTTTCTAATTTGCTTGATTCCTGACCAAGGGGTCTACACAACTGAAGGGGACGGATGGGCAAGGAGTAGACCCCGAAATCCTCAGAGCAGCTGCCTCTCCGTGAGGGACCTCCTCTCTTGGTAAAACCACAGGAGTCTTGCTACTCTGCCTCCTCCTCGAATTCTTTCTAGAGGTCTGGGGACACCCTGTGCCCCAAGCCTGGAAAAGCCTCTCTCCTCCTGGCTTGAATGGGATCTCCTAGCTGTCCTTCCAGACTCAGCTCAAGAGCAACCTGCACCAGAACCTGCAGCAGCCCCCAAGGGGGCCTGGACGAAAGGGTGGGTTTACAGTGGCTCATTATTCTAATCATGTCTCTTGCTTGTCTCTGTGCTTAGAACTCTGTCTGGAGTGGGTTTAGAAGTTTTGCTCCTCAAAACCTGAGGCCGAGGGACCGGCACACCCAGGACGGGAGGGGGCTCCAGCTTTCCTACGGTCTGTGCACTGGACTTGAAGCCAATTTTTCTTCAAGATTAAAAGAAAGGGCAACTCCACAGGGCTAAAGCTGAGCCATGGATTAGGGAATTATTATTTTTTAAAACCACCTTTCTCCTCGTAATGCTCCTGAGCCGTTCATTCCTGGAAAAGCTCCTGGAACACCCGTATTCTCAAGCCGCCTCCTACATGGACCGGGGGGGCTGTGTGTCCTTGTTTCTCCCTCTCTCCAGCCTGGAGGGACCTATGAATTATTCCAGCCTGAACCTGTGATCAAATTTCCCGTGAAGTCACGTGGCGATTCCATTATAGGTGACTGTGAGAAGAGCTGCAAGAGGTTCAAAGGCTCTGTTTTCCTTGGGGCCCCAGCAGTGCGTAAGGGGGCTGTGTTCATGACTTTATAAAAAAGCTTAAATCACGGTCACTTTTTTCTGATCATAAAAATTATGTTTACTTGGGCACATCCAGGTTTTGTGGCTCCTAAAGCTTATGTGGCTTGTGAATGCTTCTTTTTTAAAAACAATTTTTAAAAAAGGATAAAAAAATGATGAATACAAAATTAGCTATGACCTATTTATTTCTATAGGTCCCATGCAAAGGAGGGGCCTAAAGCATCAGCTTCGTTAGCTTTACATTCAGTCTGCCCCTTAACCCAACTTTCTCAGCCAGGGAATTAACTTTTTTGAAGAAAAACAAAACAAAACATCTTCATTAAGATATAACTTACATAGCATACAATTCACCTGTTTAATGTGTAGGAGTCACTGGTTTTTAGTATATTTGCAGAGCTGAGCACCCGCCACCCCAATTTATCACAGAACATTTCGAAACTCCACGAAGACACCCTGTACCCATCAGCAGCCACTCATCAGTCCCCAGCACCCAGCCCTGGGAAACTATGAACGTACTTTCTCTGTATATAGATTAGCCAGTTTTGGACATTTGAGAGAAATGGAATCCTACACTGTATGGTCTTTTGTGGCTGGCTTCTTTCACGTGGCCTAATGCTTTCAGCGTTCGTCCACGGTGTAGCATGTGGCTGTACTTCCTTTTTTATTGCTTAATAATATTCCACTGTATGCATATGCCGCACTTTTAAAACCCACTCATCGACGGATAAAATATATTAATTCTCTACATCGCTGGACACACCGTTGATGGGGTCCCCAGAGAGAGGGGAGGTCCTGTCTCCTTAGTTTCTTCCTTAGCCTTTCCTCTTCGGTTTCTTCCTTGCCCAACCCCAGATTCTGGGTGTGTTGGAAAATAAGAGAGGATCAGAGCTGGCGAACTGGGTGTCATCATTTCCACTGTGTTACTGAGAACTCATGGTTCTTGAGCTCCGTGGCACAGGCCCTGCCTGTGGGGTGAGCTGGGGAGCAGCTGCCATTCTTCTGTTTGCTGGTGGGATTTGAGCCAAGGAATGGACAAGTCCAGGGCACTGACTGATGGCCGTACGCTCCTTCCTAGGAAAACCAGATGACAAGTTCAGGAAAAACAGAGAAGAATAAAAACTGGAAGGACCCTAGACAGGCAGGTGGTCGGAGTAGGGCTGTCTTGTTGATTTTGCTTCTGAACCTTGAGTTTATGCACATGTCTGGAAAGTGGGAGAAAGCGGATCAAGCCTAGCCTGGAGTTTAAAGTTCACTGAATTTGGGTCTGGTACCATTATAAATAGAAGGCCTAAGGGGCAGAGAGTACTAACCTTTAGACTTTTTGCCTCCCTAACCTGAAAGGCACTGGGGGGCTTCTGAAACAGCTGATTTCTTATCAAGAAAGGATATGGGCACTTCAGAGAATTGGGATACGTATTCATTCATCCAACAAATGCTTATTGAGCACCTACTGTGTGCCAGGCACAAGTCTAGGCTCTGAGGATACAGTACTAAAGAAACCAGCCAAATTCCCTGCATTCAGGGGACTTATCTCCTAACAGGGGAGACAGAAATATAATTCCAAATAGGGTTCTCAGGAAAAGCCTCACTGAGAAAGTAATATTCACGCGAAGACTTGCAGGAGTGAGTCACATTCACAGCTGGGGGGTGCTCCCATGCAGAGAAGCAGCCAGTACAAAGGCCCTGGGGTGGAAACATGCCTGATATGTTCAAAGAACAGAAGGGGTCACCGTGGCAGAGAGAGTGAGGGGAAGAGTAGGAGGAACCGAGGACCAACAGGTGACAGGGACCAGATCATGCGGGACTCCCACATCATTTTAAGGACTTCGGCTTTCAGTGTGGTCACTGGAGGAGTTTCAGCAGAGGGGTGTTATCTCCCTGACTTGAGTTTTAACAGGTTTGTGGTAGCTGCTGTATGGGGAACAGACTGCTGGGAGCACAGGCAGAAGCTGAGCCCCAGTCAGAGGCACTTGCAGTAATCCGGGAGAGAGAGGATAACAGTGCAGAGCAGGATGGTAGCACCACTCGGGAGTGATCAGATTCGGGATATATTTTAAAGGAAAAGGAGACAAGAATTGCTGATGGCTTGGATATGGGGTTTGAGGAAAACCCACTGACTTTAGTGACAGCAAGTTTTGGGAACTAAAGAATTGGACCACAAAAATGTCTAGTAACTGGGGTGGAAGTAAGGCAGGGAGGTAAGACAGGCCTGGTGGGAAAGTAGGGACTTTCCTGGATGCAGGTCAGCTTTGCACGTATCACTTTTGAGATGTCTGTTAGATGTGTATGAAGGTGTTGAATAAGCAGATGCGTCTCTGACTCTGGCGTTCAGAGAGGACGTCTGGCCTGGAGAGGGAAATGTGAGAATTCGCAGTGGTTAGATGTGTTTAAAGTTGTAGATTGACTGAGCTCGCCAAGAGATGATAGTCATTTAAAAAGAAAAGACAAAAGATAATCTCTGGGGAACTACAACATTCACAAGTTGGGGAGACGTGGAGGAACCAGACGAGAAACTGAAAAAGGGCCCAGGATACCTGGAAGGGAGACGTTCCAGAAGCCAAGAGAACAAAATGTTTCCGAGCAGAGGGAAGGATCAGCTTTGACCAAAGGCCTAGGACAGGGAGGAGCAGGGCTGAGCACTGGCCTCTGGGTTTGGTGATTTGAGGCCAATGGTGACAAGATCAATTTTGGTGAGGGATGAGGGCAAACGTCCTTTATAGGGGATTGATGAGGGTATGAGGGGAAGGAATTGGGGGTGGAGAACGGAAATGACTCTCTTAAGAAGTTTAACAATATAAAGAAGGAATGAAGTGGGGTTGAGAGGGAACCGTGTGTTTGAATGAATCAGTTGAGAGAGGAATTGATGATGGGAGAGAGGGAGAAAGGCTGGAGCCAGGTGAGTGGGCGTGGGAGGCCATGACTGTAGTCCTGAGGCAGGAGCAGGACTGTTCCTTCTATAAAGGCAGAAGGGCTGGGCAGGGGAGCTCAGGTGGTGTCTTTGGAGGGCTTTAGGGGACACAGGAAGCATGGCTACCATGGGAAAGGAAGGAGCTGGAAGTAGGGTGTGAGGTTGAGGAGAGCACACAGTGGGAGGGAAGGCCCAGGGGCACTTCAAAGAATGTCTGGAGAAGGTTGAGGGCCACTGGAGCATATGTCATTCCAGCATGTGCTTTTCTCCAGCCGCGGTCAGCTGCCTGGGCACTGGTGTAAGACAGGTGGAGAGCTGAGTTTTACCAGAGGTGGACGCTTGCCAAGGAGGACTCACTACTTAAGAGAGAGAAATGAGAGTTTAGAGATGCTGAGGTTTGATTGTGTTTTCCAAAGTTCATGTGTTGGGAAGTTGATCCCCAGTGCAATAGCATTGAGAGACATGAGCTTTGGGAGGTGACTGGGTCATGAGGGCTTGGCCCTCACAGAGGGAGTTGCCACTATCATAGACGTGGGCTCCTGATGAAAGGATGAATTCAGCCCCTTTCCTTCTCCTCACTCTCGTCGTTTCTTGCCCTTCCACCTTCCACCATGGGGTGGCACAATACGAAGACTCTCACCAGATTCAGCTTCTTGATCTCGGACTTCGCAGCCTCCAGAAACATGAGTCAAACCAATTTCCATTCATTGTAAATTACGCTATAGCAGCACAAAACGGACTAGGCAAGAATGTACATGAGGGAGCACCTACACTGCCGATTTTAATGACTTAAGGTTTAGTAAAGGTGAGGAGGGAAGAATGGACATGACAGGGTAAGGACAGTAAAAGGTGGTAGGATCAACGGACCTGCAACTTACATGTGGATGCGAAAATACAGCAGTGTTCTTTGGTCTGTTCTGGGCACTCAGTGCAAAGCAGACTTTGGAGCCACACAGATAGGAAGGAGTTCAGTTTTTCAGCTCAATCACTTAAGAGAGGCTTAGCCACACCTCATTTCTTTATCTATAAAGCAGGGCCCTCCTTCTTTCCCTGCATGCTTATGTGAGGATTCATTTAGAAGACACCTGTGAAGGGCTGCAGTGGGTGGCACTTACCACAGGGGTGTCTGGAACAAGCTTCCATGTCCTCACGCACTTGCATTGAAAGTGTTGAAATGATTATTTAAATCATTTAATGACTTACATCATTATTCATGTGAATAATTATTTGTTATTAATTGGTTAATTAACTATTTGAATCACCCTCTGAAGACAGTGATTCAAGGTAAGTCAGTTTCAGAAAATAAAAAGAATTGGGCACGGCGGCTCATGCCTTTAATCCCAGCCCGCCGGGAGGCTGAGGCAGACAGGTCACTCGAGGTTAGGAGTTTAAGACCAGCCTGGCCAATATGGTGAAAACCCGTCTCTACCAAAAATACAAAAATTAGCTGGGCACAATGGTGCACACCTGTAATTCCAGCTACTGAGGAGGCTGAGGCAGGAGAATTGCCTGAACCCAGGAGGTGGAGGTTGCAGTGAGCTGAGATCGCACCATTGCACTCCAGCCTGGGTAACAGAGCAAGACTCTGTCTCAAAATAAATTAACAAAGAAAAATAATAATAAATAAAAAGAAATGTAAGCAGAAGGAAAGGATAAAAGAAAACAGTAAGAACAGAACAAATAGATCAGAGGAGATGAAAATTACTGGAGAGAAGGAGAGAGACACTGAGAAAACCACCCGTGACTTTGAGCACGGAAGCACCCTTGGTCCTGTCTTTAATTTCTATGACTCAATTTTCCACCCCCTCTTACCTTTGGGGCCTCCACGTACCCTAAATGGATAAGAGGCAGGAACTAGGCAACACGTTCATCCATAAGGTATTGGACTTCGTTCTCACGTCCAGGATAATGGATCCAACCACAAGATGAAGTTTTTCTTAAATAAAGGGGATAGAGCGGTCTCGTAGTGAGGAGCTGCGTGTTCTGGAGGCCCTTGTGGTTCCAGTATTACTGGTAGGCAGGTGTAGATGAGCTCAGCACCTGGAAGTGCCTGTCCGTAGTGGACAGGTAGGGTGGACGGCCTGGTTCTCTGGGCAGAGGGCTGCGTGTGGCAGGGTGAGGGTCAGATATCGGGCAGTAATTGGTGGGAGAGGGCGAGTTGCTTGTCATCCGATGTGTTTGGGATGTGTTAGTTTCTGCCATTCTGTTTCTTCTTCTTTCTCTTTTGTTCCTGTTTTTCTTCGGGGCCAGGCATAGTGTCCCTCCTAAAGCACAGCTCGTCTACCTGGAAAGTGCTTGACAGTAAATCTTCCTGAAAGATTAAGCACATGGTAGGAATGCTGGTGATCCTGCAGGGCTCATTCTAGAGGAAGGAGTGGCAGTCACCTCCCCCTCCTGCTGGAATCATGCCTGAAGCCTAGTGGGCCAGCGTCTGCCTGCTGCGTGCACTGACACCTGGCACAGCATTTACTGCCCTGTTCCACCATCCTTGCTTCAGTTCCTTGCAGTTCTAGCAGATGTAGCCCCCTGAAGGTGGGGGCTGCTCTGGGTTTAATGCTGTGTCCCTTGAACTTAGTGAAACCCCTGTCACTCAGTTCAGGTGAGTTTCAGATCTCCCGAGAGACAGGACTCTCAAAGCTGCAGCAGGTTAATGAAATGTCCCCACTTTAGTGATGTTTACCTGTAAAAATACTGTGTTCCAGGGCCTCTCTGCTTCAAGACAACGGCAGTGCTTCCCATTAACTAGGGACAGTGCAGTAGCAGGAAGTTCCTTCACCTGGGCAGGTGTGCCAGTGCCTGGACACAGTCCTCGGCTAAGCCAAGAGCTTACCTAGAGCTTTGGTGGGTAATTCACCTACACCCGAGATAGGCACTCTCTACAATGGCTCCTGGGCGTCTCCTGCTATTCGGGCTCCAGTGGAACCCGCTTGCCTTGCCTGTGGAATGGACTCAGCACTCATTTCTAATGAATAGAGTGCAATGAAAGTGATGGACATGACTTCCGAGATTGGGTTGCACACAGAACACTTTCGGTCATGCTTGTCCTCGCTTGCCTCCCTGCTGGCTTGCTCTGAGGACGCCAGCTGCCACGTTGTGAGCTACCCCATGGACGGCCCATGTGGTGAGGAACTGAGGGTGGTTTTTGACCAACAACCAGCAGAAAACTGAGCTCCTCAGCCCATCAGCCTGTGAGGAGCTTAATCCTGCCCACGACCCCCTGAGTGAGCCTGGAAACTGAACCTTGAGATGCTTACAATCCCAGACAAAAGCTTGCTGAGAGACCCTCAGCAGAATCACCCAGAAGAGCTGCACCTGGGTTCCTGACCTCCAGAAACTGATATCACAGTATGTGTTGCTTGAAGCCACTAAATTTTGGGGTAACTTTTTTTGCAGCCGTAGAAAACTAATGCAACGCAGCTGCCTGCTTAGCTTCAGCTACTGCTTCTTTCCAACCAAGAGCCTTCTCTGTCCACTAGAGCATGCAGAAGTGACAGCACAAACATGCCTGGAGTTAATGTCCCAGGAGCAACACTCAACCAGTGAGGAGGGGGAGTGGGTAGATAAAGACTCCACCTCCCTAAGGCCAAGATGCGTTAGTGTTTGGCACAGCCCCTCGGAGGGCCCAGTAGAATTGAGCCATGGTTGCCCACATAGGTCACCATTTGTTACAGAAAGAAAATGACCATATTGCCAGGAGACTCTAACATAAGGGTAGGTTGAAAATACTTTCTAGAATGAGCTGATGGGGATGGTGAGGCGGAGCTCTTGAAATCCACTGCCCCTTTGGAAAGAGGCACTGGGTGTGGCACCAGCCCAGCCCAGCAGTTCTCAGGTGGCATGATTTTGACTGGAACAGGTGACCAGGATGAGTCAGGACGGAGCAGGGGACCGGGGGAACAGATGTGAACTACTGATTAGAACCGGTGGAAAAGGTTGTTTACCGAAACTACAAGGAAGTTAAACTTTAAAATGGAGAATTAAAGAATAAGAGAGCAGAACACACAGACACGCTGACTCTCTGAAGAGAAACGGAGTTCACTATATCTAACAAAATGTAAAGAACAAAGTTTTTATTTAAAGGGAAAGGGAGGAAGCAGTTTTCCTTGAGGGAGGTAGTGAAGCCCAGTTGTTAATGGCTTGTTTTTTGTTTGTTTGTTTTTGAGACAGAGTCTTGCTCTGCCCCCAGGCTGGAGTCCAGTGGCCAGATCTCAGCTCACTGCAAACTCTGCCTCCTGGGTTCAAATGACTCTTCTGCCTCAGCCTCTTGAGTAGCTGGGACTATATGCACATGCCACCATGCCCAGCTAATTTTTGTATTTTTTGGTAGAGACAGGGTTTTGCCATGTTGGCCAGGATGGTCTCGATCTCCTGACCTCATGATCTGCTCCCCTCAGCCTCCCAAAGTGCTGGGATTACAGGTGTGAGCCACCGCGCCCAGCCAATCACTTGGCTTCAAAGCAAAAGTTGGCCTGTGCTGGACTCCAGAGTCTGTATTTATTGCTCTGTGACCTTAGCGAATTATGCGACCTCTTTGGGTGTGTTTTCCTGTTTGTCACATAGGAACAGTAACAGTAACGCTGAATAGTGAGAATTAAATGAGCAGGGCATAGAAGTGTGAAAGGAAAATCTCTTGGGTAGCTTCAAGCTGGGAACTGCTCCAGGCAAATCTGACTCCCGTTCTCCCCAAAGTCACCCCTCTGCTCATGGCCATAGGTGCATATCTGATTCCTCTGTTGGAAAGGCTAATCTGAAACTCAAAAGAATGCAGCCATTAGTCTCTCACCTATCTGTGACCTGGAGGCCCCCTCCATCTGCCTCTGCTTCAAGTTGTCCGCCTTTCCCGACTGAACCATTTACTTCTTACATGTATAGATTCGTGTCTCATGTCTCCCTAGAATGCAGAAAACTAACCTACACCCGACCATGTCACCAGGACTTCCTGAGGCTGTGCCACAGCGCACGTCCTCAAACTTGGCAAAATTAACTTTCTAAATTAACTGAGACCCATGTCAAATTTTCGGGGTTCACAGAAGGCATTCAGTGCAAAGCACAGCATCCAGTAAGTGTTTAATAAATGGAAGCAAGGGGGAGCGAAAGCAGGGGAGAGCAGGGACCTAGAATCCAAGGACTGCAGGTAATGGCTGCGAGAAAAGGGAGTGTTCCCTCCTCAGACGTATTTAGTGTAAGGACAGAACCTTCTCTGAAATCCTGCTGTGAAATCATCACACAATCTTCCTTACCACCCAGAATTTCACTGTCCAAATTCCTGCTGGTTTTGATTTTCATTCTTCAATATTTATTTCCTGAATGTAAATAAGCAATCCACAGCCGGGGCCTGCCTTCACACAAACGAAAGCATTCTCAGCTGAGCTCGCTCCCAGCCCCCTCTCCCCAGGCTCCTTGAGAGGCAATCCGGTCACTGCGCGGGAAGATGGCCTGCACAGACAGAGCAGCCCAAGACAAATAAATGCTGGCATGAGGCCTCAGAGGAAGAATGAGTCTTCACAGGCTGGGAGGTCTCCTGGATGCATCTGCTGGTAACTGGCCCCTGAGAGAGAGAGAGGTGCAGGGAGAGAGGGAAAGAAGGAGGGGGAGGAGATGAAGCAGGAGGAGGAGGGGAAAGGGAGGGAAGGATGGAAGGAGAACGTATAGGCAAGGAGTCACAGTCCTTCATAACTGACTCTTGGAAGTGACACTCCATCCACTCCAGTGTATCCGGTAGAAGCAAGTCACCAGGTCCAACCCCGACTCAAGGGGAGGGAATTCCATTAGGGCATAAATAGCAGAGCCCGCTTCAGAAGCAGCCTGCCACAAGGACCTCCATGTGCTCTGCACACACCATGCAGGTCCTGATGGAGTGGACCTATGGATGGAGTAGACCTGCCGATGGAGCGGACCTACCGATGGAGCAGACCTGCCGATGGAGTGGACCTACCCATGGAGCAGACCTGCCGATGGAGTGGACCTACCCATGGAGCAGACCTGCCGATGGAGTGGACCTACCCATGGAGCAGACCTGCCGATGGAGTGGACCTACCCATGGAGCAGACCTGCCGATGGAGTGGACCTACCCATGGAGCAGACCTGCCGATGGAGTGGACCTACCCATGGAGCAGACCTGCCGATGGAGTGGACCTACCCATGGAGCAGACCTGCCGATGGAGTGGACCTACCCATGGAGCAGACCTGCCGATGGAGTGGACCTACCCATGGAGCAGACCTGCCGATGGAGTGGACCTACCCATGGAGCAGACCTGCCGATGGAGTGGACCTACCCATGGAGCAGACCTGCCGATGGAGTGGACCTACCCATGGAGCAGACCTGCCGATGGAGTGGACCTACCCATGGAGCAGACCTGCCGATGGAGTGGACCTACCCATGGAGCAGACCTGCCGATGGAGTGGACCTACCCATGGAGCAGACCTGCCGATGGAGTGGACCTACCCATGGAGCAGACCTGCCGATGGAGTGGACCTACCCATGGAGCAGACCTGCCGATGGAGTGGACCTCCACCTGAGGTGGGGTAAACAGGCAGGTGCCTTGAGGTTAGGGACCTGTGCCTGGAAGCTTGTGGTGTAATCTATATTTTCAGAAGATTTAAACTGGAGAAAAGGAATAGTTCTGGCCAGCAGGCCCTGGAAATAAGACCTGGGAATGTGAGGTCTCCATAATTTATGTACTTGGCCCGTTCTGTGTTTACTTTCTCTTGCTGCTGTAACAAATTAACACAAATTCAGTGGCTTAAAGCAGCACAACATTATTCTGTTACAGTTCCGGAGGCCAGAAATCCTAAGTCGGTTTCAGTTGGCTAAAGTCGTTGGAAAGGCTGCTTCCTTCTGACGTTCTGGGTAACCCACTTTCTGGTCTTTTCCAGCCTCTGGGAGCCTCCGTCCTCCATCTTCCAAGCACATCCCTCCAACCTCTGCATCGATTGTTACATCACCTGCTGACTCCGACGCTCCCTTCGTCTTTCTTATAAAAACCCCTGTGTTTACATTGAGTCCACCTGGATAATCCAGTATAATTTCCCATCTTAAGATCCTTCATTTAGGCCAGGCGGTGGCTCACGCCTGTAACCCCAGCACTTTGGGAGGCTGAGGCAGGCAGATCACCGGAGCTCAGAAGTTCGAGACCATCCTGGCCAACATGGTGAAACCCAGTCTCTACTAAAAATACAAAAATTAGCTGGGTGTGGTGGTGGCACCTGTAATTCCAGCTACTCGGGAGGCTGAGGCAGGAGAATTCCTTGAACCCAGGAGATGGAGGTTGCAGTGAGCCAAGATTGTGCCACTGCGCTCCAGCCAGGGTGATAGAGTGAGACTCCGCCTCAAAAGAAAAAAGAAAAGATCCTTCACTTGGTAGCATCTGCAAAGTCCTTTGGCCATGTAAGGTGACACTGACAAGCTCTAGGGGCTGGGTTGGGGGTGTCCTTTGGCCGTGTAAGGTAACACTGACAAGCTCTAGGGGTTGGGCTGGGGGTGTCCTTTGGCCATGTAAGGTAACACTGACAAGCTCTAGGGGCTGGGCTGGGGGTGTCCTTTGGCCGTGTAAGGTAACACTGACAGGCTCTAGGGGTTGGGGTGTGGGCATCTTTTCGAGGCTGTTACTTAGCCCACCACGATTATGTAAATGGTCACAGCAATTTCATGGGTCTTACTGTCACCCTCCAATGCCATGATTGTTGCATTCTCCTCCAGAAACTCCTCCTCCCCAAAGTGCAATGCCGTGATTGTCAACATTCTCCTCCAAAAACCAGAGCACAGTCAGATTGTAGGATTGGACTATTAACTACTTAATGAATAGTGTAAGCCTAAAACGAACCGCCCAGTCCTACAGTCTGACTACGCTGCTGCTTTCCTGACTGTACCCAGATCTGTCCTGCCTTTCCCCCGCCAATTAATTTCCAATCCAAGGCTCTCTTGCCAACCAGCTCACAGCTGTGTTGGGCCAGTGCGCTGGGGAGAGATTGGAGGGCAGTGGAAGAAGCCAGGGTACACCCTCTGCCCAAGTCAGGCAGCATCTCTTAGTGGCTATGCTCTCCCTTATGGTTTCAGCTCTTGTCACACACACTCCTTCCATGGACTCAGATCTTACTGGGCAGCATCCACAGAAGATCCAGCTCCCCCAGGGGAGTCCCAGCTCTTAAGGCTCCAGCCCTGTGGATGGTAGCATCTCCCTATTTGTGATAAGCCCAAGGTGGTCTCACCATCCCCTCGTTAACTTTTCAGCTTTCCTAACACCTTTGTAACTAATTTCTCTTAATGAAATTCTTTCAGTTGGTCTTGGGCTCTATCTGTTCTGACTGAACCCCAACTGAGATACTGGCTCTCAAGGGTTTTATAACATTATACCAAACTATTTGTTCAACTTTATCTCCCAGATTCCTTTATTCTAGCTAACCCAAACCACATTATTATCATCATTTATTGTTATTATTATTTTAAAACACACTTTTCTGCTTCAGGAGAGGTATGCTCAAGCCACTCCCTCCCTGTGAAAGGCCCCCCTTCATTCTGGGCTTTGCTTGTCAAAATATTTTGGGGTTTTGGAGGATCACTTCAGAATCATCCTCTTCCTACAATGCCCTCTTGATTACCACGTCTGGAATGATTTCCCTTTGCAGATGCAGTGCTGTATGGTAATGAGCTGTGGGAATCTGTGCGAAGCCTCGTCACACGACTGCCTGGCATTGGAGGGATTTGCTCAGGTCATAAGCTCCCACAGTTTGCGTCTGTGCTGGGTCCTCTGCGGGTGCTCAATGGATACACCATTTAATCAAAACAATGTTGGAATTCCATTCATGGGCATGACTCTTGCCATCATTCTCTGTTAGATAAAAGAAGGTAATCAGTTTTCATTTTATCTTTATTAATTATGTTTACTCAAGGCCAGAAAAAGAAATCTAATGTTTTAAAATTACAAACTGCTCTCCATTCTTTCCATTCTAGTTAATTGAAATTGAGTATTGATTTCCCAACCAGAAAATTCATACCTGTGTTTCACAGCACATACCTAGCTTAAATGCTCAAGCAAATGCGAGATATTTCTGCCACGATGGTCACTAGCAGTGAGGTTGGCATCAGCCACTTTGCCCATCAGCAGTTACTGCAGTCAATGTGCAGGCTGACAAAGTCAGGTGCTCATCAGCTTGTGTGAAAAGCTGCAGAGCTGACCAAACAAGCATGTGTTGGATGAATTTTTTCCATTTATATGAGTGGGAAAAATGACCCACAGCAAAGAAACCTGATCTCCTCACAGACATAAGACTGTCTACACTGATGAGGCCACCTAAGCCTGCCCGGGATGGTGCCGACGGGGAACGTCATGATCCGGGTGAGTATCTTATCTACCAAGTGTCCAAGAGCAGGTCAATCACGGGGTCCATTCCTCTCTTCATGCTTGGCTGCTCAGGTTCAAGTCTCGGTACCCCACCCCCACCCCCCAAGTGACAATGACCCACGTAGATCAAAAGGCAAACAGACTCAGGCCTATTCCCCTTCCTCCCTAGCCAGCGTCACTGGCCAGAGTCCCAAAGTCCTGGCCAGTGCTGTCAACACGGCCTAACAGAAGGGCTACCACCTGCAAGGGGCTTCCTGGAGACATCTGAAACTCTGGTGATGTTCCCAACAGCCTGATTCAAACAGAAGGCAGCAGCTGACCCGGAAAAGGTGGGCAGCTTCTAAGAACAGGCTCTCTACAACCTTCCTGAAGACCAGCACTTTCGGAGGAGGTGCCCGGTTGGTAGCCTACCCCAAACTTGCCCTCCTGAGAAATACGACTTCCCAAGAGGCGGAGCATTTGAGTTGCTGGGTGGGCCATCATTCAGCAGTGCTTTTGTTTGTGGGTCTGTTTTTGAGTAGCGGCCCCTCCAAGTCAGGAATTCATCTTTACGGTTGCAATTGTTTGGGGGTAAGGTCTGCAGTGGGAAGGAGGATGCTTGACTCGCTCTTTAAATGGCAGCATCCGTGACCATTTCCTGTTCTCTTTTTGTGTGGCCACAGGATGGCAATGTTTAGGAATGTTACTGTTACCTCCCGGGGTCTGTGTAGATCCTAGATTAGAGCTCAGCAACGCACAGGAGCAGCTGGAGGTTAGGGTAGGACCAAGAGCTTTTAAATCGGGAACAAGAGAAGAAAAGGAAAAGTCATTTATTATGAGATTTTTAGAATTCCCAATAAAAATATTGCAAAGTGTCCACCGAAGGGTACTTAAGTAAATGCAGAAGCTGGCTGAATCCTGCGTGAACCACACTGCTGGGGTTCCTGCTGTCCCCGATGATGCATCTCATGCTGAATTCTGACCACTGCAATGGATTTTTCTCCGCCTGTTGGGAAGCACTTCCACAGTTGTATCTCATGAGTTTAGCAACTACCATGCTGTAATACCTCGATCTGAATCAGCAGGTTTCCCTAGATTGGAATTTCCCTGCGGCAGGACCCATGCTTTCTTTATCTGTTTCATTCAATCCTGAAGGTGTAATATAAACAACCTGGGCTCGGTGCATGTGAAGTAAGTAACTCATGGGCTGAAATAGTATCCGAGTTTAGGGCCAAAAATTCCTCTAGACTAATTTGTCAAAGAATAAGCCCGAAAGGTAAGATTTGGCCTGAATTCTGAAGAGGAATCAAAGGAGAGGGGGCTGGGAAGGAGTGGCGCAGATAGCCCCCTCTCCACCCATTTCACTCAGCCCTGAGCATGCGGAAGAGGACGTTCTGAGTTTGGAGGAGCAGAGGCAAAGGGGTGTGGCAATTGGAAAGCTGGGTTCAGGGCTGCTTGTGACATGCAGGGAAAGACGTGGGACTATGGCAAATACAACTGGAAGAGCAGATCCAGGCATTTAATTTAAGGAGTTTGAAAAATGATGTTAAGGAGGGCTTTTTGCTTGGTTCTTTCCATTTTTCCCTCCAGTGATTGCGCAGATTTGAGACTGACACAGTGAGGAAGCAGCTGTTTGCTTAAATAACCGAGTAAGCTGCTAGAGAGGAATGGGAAACTGTGATCCACAGACCTCAAGCTCTGGAGAGGCAGCAAAAGGCACCCTGGCCTGCTCTGACTCAGAAGGCCTCCCCTGGGGGAGGATCCTGGGAAGTGGCCCCAGAAGGTGGCATTGGATGGTGGCACCGGGTGGTTGCCTCAAGTGACAGATTCCAGATGGTGACCCTCAGGGGGGTGGCACTGGATGGTGACCCTGGGTGGCTGCCCCTGCTTCTCTGTTCCTGTGACTCAAACAGAGGCTATTTTCAGCTCCACTAGCCCCTCCCCACATCATGATCTCAGGGGGCCCAGAGGAGGCTGCATAGCTCTGTGACTTCAGAACTGGCAGGAAGAGGAATGGGAGCTTCCCTGCCAGCAGGAGTTGGCTAGATCAGACAGGGCCCCTGCAACGGGTGCTGATGAGTATGGATGAGTCAAAAAGCCAATGGCACCCTGGGAAGGCGTTGGGCCTGGCTTGTGCCTCTCACACAGGCTTTAAAAATTGGTGTGCAGCATAGATACCCCTTAGTGTAGTGCAAGGTCAGCGAATGACTGGGGAGCTAGATTCCTCTTTTATTCCAGTTAATCAGATTATGTGAACTGATTAAGCAGAATTTGTTAATAACATTCACTTACAAGCAGTGGAGAGCTTTATGAGTAAGTCATTAGGTTGGCAACTTTAAATACCTGGCATTCAAAAACAATTCCAAATGCTTTTACATTGCAAACTTCTGGACTCTAAGAAAATAGCTAATACCTGGCGTGTCGCAGTCCTGCAATGCTCTAAGACATTATAGGAAAAAAAAAGGAACGTGTCCTAAGCGTTCACAGAGTAAGCTATGCCTCTGCTCTGAAAGCTGCTCCTTAATTTGGTTCACAGTTTCCCCCAACCTTCCTCCAAAGAGCTGCAGCCTGGACGGGCTTTTGGTGAAGAGAGGCATCATCTACAGATCAGGCTTCCCTGGGCGATGGATGGATGCAGGTGATCTGTTCTTCCCATTTCAAAGACAGAAAAGCTGGAGCACATCATAATTTGTTTGCTTAATGTGCCCCCTCACACAGAAAGGAAAGAAATTAAAGAAATAAGAGGGTAGCGGTTGGAATCCAGAGGCCTCAACTCCCAGGCTTCCCCACGACTTCGCCAACGTGATTAATTCATGGTGCCCATGGTCAGTGGTGGCGATTGGCTTTGGGTGTGGTGATTGGGCACAGTGTGTAAAGCTGAAAGGGTTTGGGGCTGGGCGCAGTGGTTTACACGAGTAATCCCAGCACTTTGGGAGTCTGAGGCGGGTGGATCACAAGGTCAGGAGTTCGAGACCAGCCTGACCAAGGCGATGAAGCCCTGTCTCTACTAAAAAGACAAAAATTAGCCAGGCGTGGTGGCGGGCGCTGCATTGCCAGCTTTTTGGGAGGTTGAGGCAGGAGAATAGCTTGAACCTGGGAGGTGGGGGTTGCAGTGAGCCGAGATCATGCCACTGCACTCCAGCCTGGGCAACAAGAATGAGACTCCATTTCAGAAAAAAAGAAAGGGTTGGGAGTCCTGGGTTTTCCTTGTGTTAAATTTGGTCAAGCTAACTACTCTGTGTCTCAGTTTCCTCATCTAAACCTCTTTGTATTTCAGGATTGAATGAGTTACCACATATGAAGTGTTTGGAGCAGGTCCTGCCACACGTGAGGAGCTCAGTAAATGGCAGCTATAGTGATACCTTTCCCTTCACAGCTGTGGTAGAGCTGGGCGGCCGTGGGGCACCTTTACTGACAGTGCCTGCCTTCTGTAACTTCAAGATGTAGTGGTGGATAAAGAACACGGTTGCATAAATAATATTTGGGAGGGCACATGTGGTTTAGGGTACACAGTGTGGAAGCCAGGTGTCACATACACAAATGTGTTAAAAAACCAAGTAGGCAGCTCAAGCCAGGAAGTAGGGGTTGTAACAAGAAGTGGAGAGTCTGAGGCCTCGAGACGTGCAGGTCTGTCTACAGGAATCCCAGTGCCTCGAGACGTGCAGGTCTGTCTGCAAGCGTTCCAGTGCATTGTGAAACCTTTCTGTGGGCTGTGCCTATCACATCTGAGGGCTGAGTCACGCTCAGAAGCTGCTGCAATTACTGAGATTTGAAGTTATAAGGCAAATACGGTGGTAAAAAAAAAAAAAAAATGAGAGAATAACCGAGGAAGCCAGACTCTGGCCAAAATGAAAGGTGAAGAAATCTTGCCTTTTGGACCTGTGGTGCAGTGCCCAGGACCCAGGGGGACACAGGTGTAGAGCCAGAGACTGGGGGTCTTGTCACCATATTAACTGCCCTCACCCAGGAGCACCTCTTCTTCTATTTCCCCTTCCTCCCTCCCTTTTTTTCTCCCCCTCCCTTCTTTTTTTTTCTTTTTTCTTTTCTTGAGACGGAGTTTCGCTCTTGTTCCCCAGGCTGGAGTGCAATGGCGCAATCTCGGCTCACCGCAACCTCCGCCTCCTGGGTTCAGGCAATTCTCCTGCCTCAGCCTCCTGAGTAGCTGGGATTACAGGCACGCGCCACCGTGCCCAGCTAATTTTTTGTATTTTTAGTAGAGACGGGGTTTCACCATGTTGACCAGGATGGTCTCGATCTCTTGACCTCGTGATCCACCCGCCTTGGCCTCCCAAAGTGCTGGGATTACAGGCGTGAGCCACCGTGCCTGGTCCCCCCGCCCTTCTTTTATGTCTCTTTATATTTTCCCCACATTTATCTTCTCTTTCTTTGTCACCCTAGGCCTGGTGTGGTGCCCAGTGGTACCCAGGGACAGTGCAAAGTTTCACTGGTGACATTCAGCATTGGTCCAATAATCTTATACCAGACCATGCCTTCCTCGCAATACTCACATCTGAAAGTGTTAATTCTGGGAAGAGTCAGCACAGCAAGAAGACTCTAGTAGCAAAATACAAAACCTCAAGGAAGAATTGAAAAATGGATAGGCTGGGCGTGGTGGCTCACGCCTGTAATCTCAGCACTTTGGAGCCAAGGCAGGCGGACCAGCCAAGGTCAGGAGTTCAAGATCAGCCTGGCCAACATGGTGAAACCCTGCCTTTTAAAAAGAAAGAAAGAAAGAAAAAGAAAAATGGATAAAACCAGAGTGCCAACAAAGCTAAATTTCTGGCTTATCCTAGCATGGACCAGAAACTAATTATTGCAAAACAAAAACTCATTTTCTATGTTATAAACAATACACAAAAGAAATAATTACTTGTCCTTAGCTATTAATCCATTATATTTGGCAAAGACAACATCAAGCTTCTTTCTTTCCTTTAGCTAATCTGCTAAATTTCTCTCTGTAACCCCCAGGACATTATTTGGATGAAGTTAAATTATCTATAAACATCACTAAGAACCACACCCTGAGCATCTGTCAGAAATATAGATCTTGACTAATTGGAGATCAAGAAGTTAAAGGAAACCAGTGGTCACACTAACAGAGGAGAGAAGAGAAACAGTCCTGCGAGGAGGAGAGGAACTGTGGAGCACACGGCTCCAAGTGTTAGTGGGAGTGAGGCAGGGGACAATGTGGGGACAGTACAGACAGACGGCTGGTCACTCTCCAGCGTAACATTAGCAATATGGCCGGTGAGTGTCACATGATCCATATGGCCAAGGGACAGACGTTTAGTACCAGAAAGACAAGAGTTTATCTCTCGACCCTGTCGCTGATGATCGCTGTCATTGTGGATATGTTAATTCGCTTTCTTGGGCCTTTTGCTTCATTTGAAGAATGAGAGTGATAACATTGCCCGGGTCACTGGTGCAGAAATTCACCTACAGTGGAAGGTACACCCATCAAACATTGGTGCAGAAATTCACCTACAGTCAAAGGTACACCTATCAAACATTGGTACAGAAATTCACCTACAGTCAAAGGTACACCTATCAAACATTGGTGCAGAAATTCACCTACAGTCAAAGGTACACCCATCAAACATTGGTACAGAAATTCATCTACATTCAAATGCAGGTGTACATGGGTTGGGGCAGATAAAATCACCCAAAGTCAAAAAGCTTCCTCCCAATTTGGTTTTTCAGGTTGTGAGGGGTTCCCTCTTTCTCTGTGTTCGGTTGCATTCCATTTGCAAACTTTAGGAGAAAGCACTTCGCTTGGGACCTTTTCCTTGTACTCTTACCCTCTCCTCAGCATATCGCCCTTTGAACATTTGTGGCAATAGTTTTACTGTTGTGATTTAGAGAAATATTTAGGAATGTTTCCTTAAAAACATTCCCTGCTTCCAGGAATTTATGCAGGAGTTTCTTCCGTTCAAACCCCAATTAAATGACATTGTTTTTTACATGATATGATCCCAACAGGAATAAAAAGATAACAGCAGTAGATTTTGGAAACTAGTAAGCAGATGGATGAGTGTTGATCAAGTAGGCTGACCTGAGGGGGCAGAATCCTAGGCCATCATTTGGGAAAAAAAAAATAGCCCAGCAATTTTACAGAGATACCCAGAAGGCTTAGGAATCCACGACAGGAGTATCTATGGAAATGGGTTTAAAGCTGAGACTAGGAACATGAGTTATTGATTAAAAGTCTAGCCAAGGGGCAGTTAGATCTCTAGATAGTTTTGCCTGCTCTGTGTAGACAGGGGCTGCTCCTCACCTCTCCCAGCAGGAGATAAGTGTTATTTTCTGGACTGAGTACTAAGAGCAGGGGGTCTCTGTCCTGGGGAGCACGAGGCACAGTTAACAATAAGGATACCAAAGAAACAGGGGCATGGACTCCCAAGCCTCTTCCGTAATATTGACCGCTGGGCCTCTAACCTCTAGGCAAGAGACCAGATGGTTCTTCTCTGGGGAATTTGCTCAATTCAAGAGGAAAGACGTAAGGATGCTAATGTCAGAGGCTCCCTGAGGGAACGGCCCGACCAGGTCACTTTACCCTGAAGCCCACAGCCAGTAAACCCCATCTGTGTGTTGACAGCTTCCAAGCAGAATGTTAAGGTTTTGGTCTTAAATATGAGCAGACAATCAGGGACACTAGGCGTTTGAGGTGAGCCTCTAAAAATAAAGATGGAAACCAAAGCAAATAGCAAAAAGCAAATTGGAGAAACAAACCAGGTAAGAAAAAACACTTAAAAACGTAATTAAATGATCAGAGAAACATCCATGAAACACAAACAAGATAAAAAATATAAAAAAAATCAAGGGAATAAAAGAGAGCTTTTAGAAATTAAAAGCACCACAGCTGAAATGGAAAACCAACAGAGGCTTTGGAAGATGAAATTATCTTATCTCAAAGTGGAACAAAAACAAAAACAGAAATGAGGGAAAGAGAAAAGATAAGACTGGAAAAACAGACGAAATGAAAATAATGACCTGATCAGAGGATTCCACAAAACGAAACATCCAGAACAACGGGGAAAACAACACCACAGTAAGGTACCGCGTCGGGAGCTTTCAGACCCCTTAAACCAAAGGAAGATCCTCTGGGCTTCCAGAGAGGAAAACTGACCTACTCACAAAGGAGTGGAAATCTGAGGGGCTTCGTGTTTCTCAGCAGTTCGGAAATCTACACAGTAATGGATCGATGCCACCTGAAACCAGGAGGCGATTGAAGTTCATCTCTAGATTAGTATGTTCTCTCTTTTCAGTCAAATATTAATCAAGTGAGAGGGTAGCACAAAAACATTTTCTGGCCTTTAAAGTGTTTAATTCCCAAGCACTTTTAAAAAAAAATCTCTTGGGAGAATTAAGAAAAAAGAAGACATGAGTTTTAGAAAACGGGAGGTCAAACACGAATGGCCCCTTCGGGATGAGGGTGAGGCAGCTGTGTCCCAGGCACAAGCAGCCAGACCAGATTGGCGCCACCCGCATTTCCAGGAGAGAGGACTTCCAGGCAAAAATCACAGAATAGTTAATGCATCTGAATGTCTTGATGTAGACACTGAATGTCTTTAAATAATGCTTGACTAGGTGGAAATGCTGAGATTGACGCAATGGTGCAAAGCAAAATCAACAAAGAAAACTTATTATTGACTGCGGGGAAACAGAGTTACACAGAACAGTGATCGGAGAATATTATTATCATAACTGATCTAACCAAGATTATACAACATACAGATACACATGCACATGCAGACAGGTCGCTAGATAACTATATGGAGAGGGGTGTGTGTGTGTGTGTGTGTGTGTGTGTGTGTGTGTTGATGATGGTAGAAATAGAGTTAAATCACCATCTTATAAAGTGGAAAGGCAAAGTGTGATGATTTCCTCTAAAAAATATTAAGAAGTGATGGGTGCAAGGTGACCTGTAATCCCAGCATGTTGGGAGGCTGAGGTGGGAGGATTGCTTGAGACCAGGAATTCAAGACTAGCCTGGGCAAGCTGGTGGGACTCCATCTCTCAGAAAAAATGAATAAACAAATCAATAAAAGAAGTTAGTCAGGTGTAGTGGAGCGTGCCTGTTGTCCCAGTTATTTGGAAGGCTAAGGTGGGAACATCACCTCAGCCTGGTAAGTTGAGGCTGCAGTGAGCTGAGATAGTGCCACTGCCTTCCAGCCGAGGCAACAGAGGGAGGGTCTCAAAAAAAGAAAGAAGAAAGAAAAGAAATATAAATAAACTATTTAGGATTATGGAGGTAAAGGCCAAGGTAATGGCTAAAAAGATATGAAAATGGTTGCCTCTGACAAGAGAAAATGAGAGAGAGTGAGTGGGATCACTGCTGTTTTTCATAATAAACCTGGTAAAGCCATCTCACTCTTTAAATGTATGCAGCCATAACACAGAGAGAAAATACAATACATATGACTCATATCACCGACCATTTCATCTTTGCCATGTTAATCTACAGATACCGGAAGTTTATGTGTTACTCACGGCAAGCAGCACATTGTTTCTGCAGAGTGCCCATGTCTTTGATGAGTGTATTACCTTCCTCAGTGACACCTGTGTCATTGTTTCTGCACAGTGTGCCCATGTCTTTGATGACTGTATTACCTTCCTCAGTGACACCTGTGTCATTGTTTCTGCAGAGTGCCCATGTCTTTGATGACTGTATTACCTTCCTCAGTGACACCTGTGTCATTGTTTCTGCACAGTGTGCCCATGTCTTTGATGACTGTATTACCTTCCTCAGTGACACCTATGTCATTGTTTCTGCACAGTGTGCCCATGTCTTTGATGACTGTATTACCTTCCTCAGTGACACCTGTGTCATTGTTTCTGCACAGTGTGCCCATGTCTTTGATGAGTGTATTACCTTCCTCAGTGACACCTGTGTCATTGTTTCTGCAGCGTGCCCATGTCTTTGATGACTGTATTACCTTCCTCAGTGACACCTGTGTCATTGTTTCTGCACAGTGTGCCCATGTCTTTGATGACTGTATTACCTTCCTCAGTGACACCTGTGTCATTGTTTCTGCACAGTGTGCCCATGTCTTTGATGACTGTATTACCTTCCTCAGTGACACCTGTGTCATTGTTTCTGCACAGTGTGCCCATGTCTTTGATGAGTGTATTACCTTCCTCAGTGACACCTATGTCATTGTTTCTGCACAGTGTGCCCATGTCTTTGATGACTGTATTACCTTCCTCAGTGACACCTGTGTCATTGTTTCTGCACAGTGTGCCCATGTCTTTGATGACTGTATTACCTTCCTCAGTGACACCTATGTCATTGTTTCTGCACAGTGTGCCCATGTCTTTGATGAGTGCATTACCTTCCTCAGTGACACCTGTGTCATTGTTTCTGCACAGTGTGCCCATGTCTTTGATGACTGTATTACCTTCCTCAGTGACACCTATGTCATTGTTTCTGCACAGTGTGCCCATGTCTTTGATGACTGTATTACCTTCCTCAGTGACACCTGTGTCATTGTTTCTGCACAGTGTGCCCATGTCTTTGATGACTGTATTACCTTCCTCAGTGACACCTATGTCATTGTTTCTGCACAGTGTGCCCATGTCTTTGATGACTGTATTACCTTCCTCAGTGACACCTGTGTCATTGTTTCTGCACAGTGTGCCCATGTCTTTGATGACTGTATTACCTTCCTCAGTGACACCTGTGTCATTGTTTCTGCACAGTGTGCCCATGTCTTTGATGACTGTATTACCTTCCTCAGTGACACCTGTGTCATTGTTTCTGCACAGTGTGCCCATGTCTTTGATGAGTGTATTACCTTCCTCAGTGACACCTGTGTCATTGTTTCTGCACAGTGTGCCCATGTCTTTGATGACTGTATTACCTTCCTCAGTGACACCTATGTCATTGTTTCTGCACAGTGTGCCCATGTCTTTGATGAGTGCATTACCTTCCTCAGTGACACCTGTGTCATTGTTTCTGCACAGTGTGCCCATGTCTTTGATGACTGTATTACCTTCCTCAGTGACACCTATGTCATTGTTTCTGCACAGTGTGCCCATGTCTTTGATGACTGTATTACCTTCCTCAGTGACACCTGTGTCATTGTTTCTGCACAGTGTGCCCATGTCTTTGATGAGTGTATTACCTTCCTCAGTGACACCTGTGTCATTGTTTCTGCACAGTGTGCCCATGTCTTTGATGAGTGTATTACCTTCCTCAGTGACACCTGTGTCATTGTTTCTGCAGCGTGCCCATGTCTTTGATGACTGTATTACCTTCCTCAGTGACACCTGTGTCATTGTTTCTGCACAGTGTGCCCATGTCTTTGATGACTGTATTACCTTCCTCAGTGACACCTGTGTCATTGTTTCTGCAGAGTGTCCATGTCTTTGATGACTGCATTGCCTTCCTCAGTGACACCTGTGATTGGAATATGGAGATTGAATCTGAAATTGTGTTGCTGTAACTTCTCTCGATCTCTTTGCTGACATCAGCTCATTTCTTCTAGCCGACGTTCCGGGAAGTCACTCCTCACTGGTCTGGCTGGGCAGCTTTCCTTAACTGCAACCTCTGACATGTTTCTTGGGCTTCTTTTGTTTTGACATCTACGCTGATGTTCATGTTTCAGAGTGAAATGACTTCTAAGTAGAATCGAAGGGTGAACTTGAAGACTGCTGATTTCAAACAGAAGGTAAACGTCTGGGAGGTTGTCCTAGGAATAATCAGAGATGAAGTTAAATATTTTCACTCAAAGATGTCTGTTGAAGCCTCTTTATGACTCAATAAATAAAGGATTACAATGTGTCCGAATGACAGCACTGTATGTAGCCACCAGCAACATATTGAAGGAAATACCAATTCACATGGAAAATATTCATAATATGTTGCTAAGTAAAATAAATAGATCAGTAGACCAAAAGACTTTATAAATAAACACAATTTTTGTAAAAAAATTGATATAAATATAAGAGACATGCATTAGAATGCCTACAGTGTAGTCTTTCGAGACCTTAAGTAACCTTGAACCTGTGGTGTTTTTGTTTTCCAGGCTCTCTCCATGAAGCATAAGTGGATTTCATAATTAGGAGAAAAGTGCTATTTTCAAAATAAAAGCAAACAAAAAATACACCCTGACTTCTTTTTCTTGCCACTGAGAAGACTTGGCTTTGCTGAAATTAAGATTATTGAAGGAAAGAGGAGTAGAAATCTTTTCGGTGGAGGCTGGCTGGGTCTGCTTCTGGGTTTGGAAGGCTGAACGTACCTCGGGCCAGTTCTGTTATTTGGTCTGGCCGTCGTGAATAGACGTTTCTTATCGTCCTCTGGATTCCTCAGATTACCGCCCTTTGAGAGTGGTTTGTAACAGTTCGGCCACTCGACCCATTCGAAGGTATCGGATTTAGTAGATTTGCTGTTTGACTTAGATCAAAGGGTCTATAATTGGTGAGCAGCTTCACCTGGCAGTTCCTGGGCCATTGGAAGATGAAGCTCCCTATCGGTTTTTTCCCCTGCTTGCTTAGACAAAAGGCTTTTTGTTCCTGTATAAATCTTTCACGCTACGCTCGCGGCAGTCGTGACAAGGAATACTGAAATTTAGTAAAATGCTCACACCGGGCCACAGAGAGGAGGGTGTGGAAATGGTGTCTATAACAGCAGTTGGCATGGTGCCAGGGAAAGACAGCTGGAGATGACGACGAGCACTTGTGGAACTGCTTTCGAGGTGACCGTGCCCTGGACTGGCTGGAGAACGCGCCAGGGTGCGGCAGGGAGGCAGGAGGCCTGGAGGGTTCCGCGCATGCTTTACTGCAATCCTGCATTTGGAAGTGGTGACTGTGAAGGGGGAGATGGCAGTTGAATGATCGGGCTAAGACATCTGAGCCCTTAAAACCAAATTTCCCTGGGAGACAAAAATCCCAGATCAAACAAGAGCTACCTTCCATGAAAAAAAAAATTTCCCATGAAACATGGGACTCTGTTTGTCCAGGCTGTGCTAAGCTTCCCTACAGGCATATATGGAGTGTCTTTAAATGTGGGGGAACAGGCTGGGCGTGTGGCTCACATCTCTAATCCCAGCACTTTGGGAGGCCAAGGCGGGTGGAGTTCGAGACCAGCCTGGTCACCATGGCAAGACCCCAGCTCTACTAAAAATACAAAAAATTAGCCAAGCATAGTGACCCCATCTCTACTAAAAATACAAAACATTAACCAGGTGTGGTGGTGCCGGCTGTAGTCCCAGCTACTCAGGAGGCTGAGGTGGGAGGACGGCTTGAGCCTGGGAAGTGGAGGTTGCAGTGAGCCAAGGTCATGCCACTGCACTCCAGCCTGTGTGACAAAGCCAGACCTTGTATCAAACAAACAAAATCAGTCGAGAACAGACTCCACCTTATGGGACAGCGGCACATCTGAAAGTTCAAAACAATTCCCCGAGGACTTTACCTCACAATCTCATTGGAAAGGCTGTGTCTACGGCGCCCTGGGAGAGACTCAGCAGCAGACAGGGTCTCCGGAGCACAAGACACGAGGAAGAGAGAATGAGGCTCCACCAGGAAGACACAAGCACAGCCGAAGCACAAGACAAACGCACGTGCGTGCCCACCTGTGTAGCTCGCAGGAGAGCAAGTGCTTTCCCAGGATGGGAGCGAGGAGTCCTCAGTGCACCAGCGAGTGACTGTGAACCACTCACAGCAGCATGAAGAGGAAACTCTGAGTCCTTGAGAAATGTCTGAGCATCCGTGAGGAAGTATTCCTGGCTGGATCTCGCTGACTGCTTTAGCGTTCTCTGTTAGTGTCTCTTCAGCACTGCAGGACTCTGTTCCTTTCTTTTTTCACCCTATATAAAACACGACCTGCATTTTCTTCTTCTTTTTCTTTTCGCCGAGGCTGGAGTGCAGTGGTGTGATCTTGGCTGACTGTGGCCTTAACCTCTGGGGCTCAAGTGATCCTTCTACCTCAGCCTCCTGAGTAGCTGGGACTACAGGTGCGTGCCACCACACCTGGCTAATTTTTATTTTGTTTTTTTTTTACTTTTTGAAGAGATGGGGACTCACTATGTTGCCCAGGCTGTTCTCAAACTCCTGGACTCAAGCAATCCTCCTGCTTTTGCCTCCCAAAGTGCTGGGATTACAGGCATGAACTACTGTACCTGGCCTGATCTGCATTTTCTGGGAGTGTTTTGTTCTCTGCTATCTCGATCCCAGGTCCTTGATCTTGTGCCTGAAGTCATGGATGGGCATCATGAGATTGAAGAATTCCCAGAAATTCAGTGTCACATTGTGTGTGCATGTATGTGACTCTCGGAGGAGCCCCTCACTCAAAACATGTTGAGCCGCTAGTGTGGATGCTGTGCTTGCTCAAAAGAAAAATCTCCTCTTTAATTTCCTTGTACTAAGATCTAACCTCCATTTGTTCAGAAATTACCGGGCTCCATGCCTGGTGCTTTAACATGTGTTCTTTCATTCAGTCTCCACCCAACCTAGACAGCGTTCATAATGTCATCTCCATTTGACTTCAAAGGCACCGTGCTCACAATGGTGAAGTGACTTATCCAGGATGTCACCACTAATAAGTGTCAGAGCTGTGTTGAGATTTGGGCCTCTCTCTCCCCTAGATGTAAGGCCTGGTCTTCTCCAGAGCTTGGTACAAAGGCAGGCATGGCCCAGGGCTCTCAACACAGTCAGTGGTAAAAATCCACAGGTTGCGTGGCAGCGTGTGAAGGGGATCATTGAAGGATGGGTCACGGAACCCAGGAAGGGAGCTCATCTCTGTGGGCTTCATGAAAACCTCACACCCTGAAGGACCTAATCCTGCCCCCTCTCATATTCAAAGGATCCCTAATGGAACAGCAACTTAAAAAGATAGCTCCTCATGTTATTCGGCCTTAAAAAAGGAAGGAAATTCTGACACATGCTACAACACGGATGAACCTTGCGGACATTGCACTAAGTGAAATAAGCTGGTCACCAAAGGATAAATACCAAATGATCCCACTTATCTGAGTCAGACTCACAGAGAAGAAAGAATGCTGGTTGCCAGGACCCGGGGGGCAGAGGGAGCTGGGGAGATGCTGCTTAATGAGTGCAGAGTTTCATTTTACAAAGTGAATAGTTCTAGAGATTGGATGCACCACAACGTGTGTGTACTAAACACTACTGGACTGTACCCATGAAAATAGGATGGTAAGTTTTATGTGTATTTTACCACAAATAAAAATGGATATTTAAAAACAACTCATATTCACTTGCAGTCAAGTTCTATAGACCCATCGTTCTGTTCCTCCCCGGGGGGAAGAGGGGAAACCTGGACTGCCTGAGCAGAGTGGGTGTGACTGTGAGGCGCCCCCAGACAGGGACGCTGGTCCACACACAGGTGCCTGGGTGGATGCCCACAGGCTGGAGGCTCTGCCCCAGAAGCTCGCTGCCCCGCTGTCCTTTTCCTCAAGCTTGCAGCGTGTCCGAGCAGAATGGGTGACTCTTAGAGTATTTGGCTACACCACCCCCACCATTTTCTTCTCCTTAACAACGTTCAAAGCCAAAGCAGTGGCTTCCCCCATAGCTGACGTGCGGGATGCTCAGGCTCCGAAGAGCCTCCGGCAAGAAGACTGCCATGTCCTCGCCCTTCCAACGCTAACGCTGGCTCGTGGGACTCAGGAAGTCTCCCCAGAAGTCATCTACCCACTGGCAGGCCGGGCCCCTGGGAACTCTCCATCCAGAGAGGAGCAAGGTCATGAAATTTAATTGCTGATTCTCCGAATTGAAAGCCCGAGGTGACTAGAGCCCGAGCGCAGGGCGGCTGGGAATGAATCCACAGCTGCGCCCCGCAGCCTGGGAGCTTGGACGGCCGCAGCGGCGAACTGGGGCTTCTCCAGCCCAAACACATTTGTCACCGCGGCCCAGGCATCCAGGCTGCCAGAGCAGCATTTGTGTCCGACAAATGAGGCCTCGCTCCGGACAAAGGGGGCTCTTAGTACTCATTCGGCTTTGGCTGCTTCACAGCCGGCAAGAGCCAGGGGACTGCTTTTGTCAGGACAGGGAAACAAAAGCGATTCATTTCATCACGCACCACGTGCGCTGCGGTCAGTCAATGCAGGCAGGCCCTGCAGCCAGCCATCCTTACAGCCACCGCTTACTGAGGGCCTACGAAGGGCCAGGGACTATTCTAGGTACTGGGCACGTGTTGCCTGATTTAATTCTCCCGACAAAGCCGTGCTGTAGGGATTGTCCCCCTGTAGTCATGCGGAAATTGAGACGCAAAGAGGTGAAGTCCAGCGAGTGAGCAGCGGCAGAGCCAGAATTGCTACCCATGCCCAATTGACTCTCAGCTGACTGATTTTCCCAATATACACCTGCCACAAATAGCAGACAGGCCAAATATAGACCTTTCCTTTGACCATCCATCTCCAGGGAGGCCTAGAATGCCCTGGACATTCAGCAAATACTTATATCAAATGCAACAGAAACAAAAAGGTGTGAGGGGATTGAGATTCTAAGATGTTTTCTTCTAACTCGCAGAAAATGCTGCTATAAAGAAAAACGTTTTAAAAAATGAAGACAGAAAGAAATGAAGATCCCTGGGCATGGTGGCACGTGCCTGTAGCCCCAGCTACTCAGGAGGGCGAGGCAGGAGAACTGCTTGAGCCCAGGAGTTTGAGGCTGTAGTGAGCTATGATGATGCCACTGCACCCCAGTGTGGGTTACAGAGTGAGACCTTGTCTCTACAAAATAGATTAATAAATAAAAATCAGCCAGGCATGGCGGCATACCCATAGTCACAGCTGCTCGAGAGACTCGAATGGAAGGCTCACCCGAGCCCCAGAGTTCCAGTCTGCAGTGAGCTATGATGGCGCCACTACACTTCAGCCTGGGCAACAGAGCAAGACCTTGTCTCTAAAAAATAATAAAATGAAAAAAAAAATGGAAATCGACTTTTCTGTCAGTAATTAAGTTAGTGGTCTCTTATCTCTCCTTAATAAAGGTCAAAAGTTTTAGCTAACACATGTTCCTATCTGATTACATTGGTGATCATTTCCAGTCCCCGACAGTGGGCTTCATATGTGCTAACGTTCAAGCACTTTTCACTGTCCAGATGCCTTGAATCCGCATTTTTGGCCTTAAGGAGAGAAGTGTCCCTGAGTAGCTGGCCTCTCTCCTTTATCGTTTCACTATGGGTCCGGAAAATGAGACAACCTTTCCTCCCAGTGGGTCAGCATGGTAAAATGCCAAATGAGAAGCTCTGTGGCATGGTGAGTATGAATCCAGAATTCCGCTTCACAAGCCCGCTTTATTCTCTGCTGTGCCTACTTCTGCTGAACGGGTGTCCTGCTCACGTGTCAGTCCACGGACTTCCACACACAGACGCTCCCATCTCACCGACCACTTGTGCCACATTTTCCACTGACATTTTAGGCAGAATCCAAACACTGGTTTGGGGCATCAGGTTTTGGGATGTTCCAGGGCTTAAATTCATGCTTTTGTCTGAGAGGCGATAGGTGACTGTCCCATCAGTTCTCAGTTGCAGGGGACAATTTCAGAGCAAGACCAATACACAAAGCCGAAGGGGCAAAGATTTGAGAAGGAATGGAGGAAAAGAAGGAGCTAGGAAGAGACAGGAGGGGGAACAGAATCACCTGAGTGAAAGCAAAATTCATTGCCCATTCATCAGTCCATTTCCCCCCAAAATACTTACCGAGTACTTACTTGTGATGGTTAATATTGAGTGTCAATTTGATTGGATTGAAGGGTGCAAAGCAGTGTTCCCGGGTGTGTCTGTGAGGGTGCGGCCAAAGGAGATTAACCTTTTCTCCCCCCACACACCCTGCGCACGGAGTCTCGCTCTCACGGGCTGGAGTGCAGTGGCACCGCTTCAGCTCACTGCAAGCTCTGCCTTCTGGGTCCAAGCAATTGGAGAGTGACATTTGGGTCAGTAGACTAGGAGAGGCAGACCCACCCTCAATCTGGGTGGGCACCATCTAATCCGCTGCCAGTACAGAATAAAGCAGGCGGAAGAACTTGCAAAGAGCGGACTTGCCGAATCTCCTGGCCTTCACCTTTGTCCCATGCTGGATGCTTCTCGTTCTCCCATGCTGGATGCTTCCTGCCCTCCAACATCAGACTCCAAGTTCTTCAGCTTTTGGACTCTCCGACTTACATCAGTGATTTGCCAGGGGCTCTCAGGCCTTCAGCCACAGAGTGAAGGAGATACACTTTTGTGGTTTTGGGATTTGAACTGGCTTCCTTGCTACTCAGCTTGCAGACAGCCGACTGTGGGACTTCATCTTGCGATCATGTGAGTCGGTATTCCGTGATAAACTCCCCTCATATATACATCTATCCTATTAGTTCTGTCCCTCTAGAGATCCCTGACTAATACACTAGTATTTGCCAAAATACTAGGTACTGGAGCTACAATAGCATGTCAGTCAGGATCCCAGTGGGAAAGAGAGGGCACACTTAAAGAGAGGTAATTGCAGGGACTATTTGCAAAGGCATAGGCAGAGCAACGGTGGGAGATGGGGAAGACCCAGGATAGCAATAACAGGAAGCTTACCTCTGCTGAGCCTGGAGAGGCAAGGGGAGGCACGGACCAAAGGAACCAGGGAAAGAGTGGAACTGTAGAAATGGGGCTTCCAGAGAGCCAACCTGGCTTTTGGTAGAGGAATTCAGTAACTGCCAAATCTTGGCCCGGACTTGTAGAATCTGGGGGCAATAAATGCCCTGAATATTGATGAACCCAAAGGGAAGCCAGAAGGTAAGAGTCCAAAGATGCAGCTCTTAGAGATTAAGAACTGAGGCATGGAGCAGGGTGGGGAAGAATGGAGAGTGGAATGGATGGGGGGAGGGGAGGCTGTAATTTGAATGTGTCTCCCAAAGTTTGTGTATTGCAAACTGAATCCCCAGTGCAACAGTGTTGAGAGGTAGGACATTTAAGATGCTTAGGTAATGGGAGCTCAGCCCTTGTGAATGGATTAATGCGGCATCTTCAGGGTGGGCTTGCTGTTTTAAGAGTGGTTTTGTTGTAAAAGCAAGCTTGGTCCCTTCTTGTTCTCTTTGTCACGCCTGATCTCTTTCCTTCCCACATTTCACTATGATATAAGGCAGAAAGAAAGCCCTTGCCAGATTCAGGCACCTCCGCCTGGGGCTTCCCAACCTCCACAACTGTAAGAAACAAATCTCCATTATTTATTTAGAGGCGGAGTCTCACTCTGTCACCCAGGCTGGAGTGCGATGGCGTGATCTCAGCTCACTGCAACCTCCGCCTCCTGGATTCAAGTGATTCCCCTGCCTCAGCCTCCTGAGTAGCTGAGACTACAGGCGCATGCCATCACACCTGGCTAATTTTGTATGTTTTAGTAGAG
>NC_133506.1:163615000-163697500 GCF_049354715.1 Callithrix jacchus | reverse complement strand
GTAAACAGTTTTCATTAGAACATTAATTTTTATTAATTGTAAGCCAGGTAGCTCCCCGCGGCTGATGTGGGATACCAGTGTCTCTTCCAGATATTTTTCGGGGTCTCCAGATCTATCATAGGGGTGCATGTGGCTGTCTGAGTATCAACTACCTGGCATTAATTTTAAGTTTTTCCTTTTGTTCCGGCCCCGCGCTAAGGTTTCGTCACGTCCACTGGATGCTGCCACTTCCGTTGGGCTTTGTTGTTGATCTTTGGCCATCGTGGGAACTTTGTAGGACTTGTGGGTGAAGCTGTCCAGTCTGGGAGTTTTATTTGAGGAGTGATTTTTTTCACTATTGTATCGATTTAATTTTCTATGATGGCGATATAGGACTATTCAGATTTTATATCTCTTTGTTTCAGTAATTGTATTTTTTTCTATTTGACCATTTAATCTCTATCTTTTTTTTGAGACGGAGTTTCGCTCTTGTTACCCAGGCTGGAGTGCAATGGCGCGATATCGGCTCACCGCAACCTCCGCCTCCTGGGTTCAGGCAATTCTCCTGCCTCAGCCTCCTGAGTAGCTGGGATTACAGGCACGCGCCACCATGCCCAGCTAATTTTTTGTATTTTTAGTAGAGACGGGGTTTCACCATGTTGACTAGGATGGTCTCGATCTCTTGACCTCGTGATCCACCCACCTCGGCCTCCCAAAGTGCTGGGATTACAGGCTTGAGCCACCACGCCCGGCTTAATCTCTATCTCTTATGGTTTTATTTATTTTTCATTCCTGATATTGCTTATTTCTGCCTTCTCTTTTTTCTTGATTAATTATACTGGAGGTTTGCCAGTTTCGTTTATGGCCTTTTTCGTGCAGCCGAGTTTTGGCTTTGTTGATCTAATATGTGCTTGTTTTCTGTTTCAGTGGTTTTTGCTGTTGTCTTCATCCTCTTTCTTGTACTTTTTTTCTTTTCTTTTGTTTCATCTCCGTCCCCCACCTGCCTGCCCTGCCGGTTCTCTTGAAATCATTATTCCACTGATCTTCAGCCTTTATTCCCCAAGTGCTGCTTTAGCTGCATCCTACAACTATATATTTGCCTTTGTTTAGTTCATTCTTATAATTTTTTTTAAAAAGTACTTCTATGATGTTGGACCCTTTGGATTATATTTTTCTATTACAAAGTTTCTTCCTTTCTTTCTTTCTGACAGTCTCACTGTCGCCAGGCTGGAGTGCAGTGGCACCATCTCGGCTCACTGCAACCTCTGCCTCCCAGGTTCAAGCAGTTCTCCTGCCTCAGCCTCCCGAGTAGCTGGGACTACATTTGCGTGCCACTACGCGAGACCAATTTTTTGTATTTTTAGTAGAGATGGGGTTTCACTGTGTTAGCCAGGATGGTCTTGGTCTCCTGACCTTGTGATCTGCCAACTTCCATCTCCCGAAGTGCTGGGATTACTGGGTTCAGCCACCACGCCTGGCCTATTACAAAATTTCTTTACTTTTCTAAAGTTCAATTTAGTTTTTTAAAAATATGCAACTTGGGCTGGGCACAGTTGCTCACGCCTGTAATCCTAGCACTTTGGGAGGCTGAGGCAGGTGGGTTGCCTGAGCTCAGGAGTTCCAGACCAGCCTGGGCAACAGGGTGAAACCCTGTCTCTACTAAAATACAAAATAAATTAACAAAACAGAGATCCAGCTGTGTATATTTGCTAATTATATAAATTTTCCATCTCATAATTTGTACCATTCTGCTTTTAATTCATTTCACCATTTTTTTGGTTGATTTTATCAGTCTCTTGTCTACTTCTGGAACAACACTGCAGACGGTTTAAATAATATAAAAACAGAATTGTACGTTTCCTTTTGTTTCCCACCCCTCCCTACCTCTGTCCAATAAGGTAGTTTATTTCTAGGGCTATAGTAGGATGTCTAAGATGTAAATTGCAGGAAGTACCATGACGGCTTATGGGAATGGAAGAGTGTCAGACATCTCGTTTCTACATTTCTGAGACTTCCTGAGACCCGCTTGCCTGGATTTTGCTTTTCTTCTCTGCTTGGTTTTTCTTCCGCTCCATCCCTCCTGTCACCCTCTTCCCTTCCTCCTTCCCCTACCTCTCTTCATTTCGCCTCCCTCCTTCCTCTTCCCTCCATTCCTATTTTTATCCCCTCCTTCATCCTTTCTCTTCCTCCTCTCCTTTCTTCCATTCTAGCCTCACTGTTTTTTCACCCCGACATACGTGTTTCAAAAGTTGGGAAAACCCTTGGATCTTCCTAGTTTTTGGATTAAGACAAAAGGATCCGTAGAAGCTATATGTTATTAACTTGTTGCACTCTTAGAAAACCTAAAGAAAATCACCCGTGCCTTTTAAAATGCTCGAAACATAACAAATCACTATATTCAACATATTTTTGTTCTCTTCGAAGTAATGAGTCACCATAAACAAAGTGGACCACTGCCCCTTTAAGTAGAAACTGCCTCAGGGGACCGATGGAACTCGGAGAGTGCTTCCTGAAGCACGTGTTGGTCCACGGGAGTGTCAGTTGGGCCTGGGTGGGAAGAGAGGCCCCAGAAAGCCGCGCTGTCTGTAACATGAAGCCTTTCCTATAGTCCAGTGCTAGTCCTGCTGCGAGTACTTTCCTACAGTCCGGTGCTAGTCCTGCTGTGAGTACTTTCCTATAGTCCGGTGCTAGTCCTGCTGTGAGTACTTTCCTATAGTCCGGTGCTAATCCTGCTGCGAGTACTTTCCTACAGTCCAGTGCTAGTCCTGCTGTGAGTACTTTCCTATAGTCCAGTGCTAGTCCTGCTGCGAGTACTTTCCTATAGTCCAGTGCTAGTCCTGCTGCGAGTACTTTCCTATAGTCCAGTCCTGCTGCGAGTACTTTCCTATAGTCCAGTGCTAGTCCTGCTGTGAGTACTTTCCTATAGTCCGGTGCTAGTCCTGCTGTGAGTACTTTCCTATAGTCCAGTCCTGCTGCGAGTACTTTCCTATAGTCCGGTGCTAGTCCTGCTGTGAGTACTTTCCTACAGTCCGGTGCTAGTCCTGCTGCGAGTACTTTCCTACAGTCCGGTGCTAGTCCTGCTGCGAGTACCTTCCTACAGTCCAGTGCTAGTCCTGCTGTGAGTACTTTCCTACAGTCCGGTGCTAGTCCTGCTGTGAGTACTTTCCTATAGTCCAGTGCTAATCCTGCTGTGAGTACTTTCCTATAGTCCAGTGCTAATCCTCCTGTGAGTACTTTCCTATAGTCCGGTGCTAATCCTGCTGTGAGTACTTTTCTACAGTCCAGTCCTGCTGCGAGTACTTTCCTATAGTCCAGTGCTAGTCCTGCTGCGAGTACTTTCCTATAGTCCAGTGCTAGTCCTGCTGCGAGTACTTTCCTACAGTCCAGTGCTAGTCCTGCTGTGAGTACTTTCCTACAGTCCGGTGCTAGTCCTGCTGTGAGTACTTTCCTATAGTCCGGTGCTAGTCCTGCTGCGAGTACTTTCCTACAGTCCAGTGCTAGTCCTGCTGTGAGTACTTTCCTATAGTCCAGTGCTAGTCCTGCTGTGAGTACTTTCCTATAGTCCAGTGCTAGTCCTGCTGTGAGTACTTTCCTATAGTCCGGTGCTAGTCCTGCTGTGAGTACTTTCCTATAGTCCGGTGCTAGTCCTGCTGTGAGTACTTTCCTATAGTCCAGTGCTAGTCCTGCTGTGAGTACTTTCCTATAGTCCAGTTCTAATCCTGCTGTGAGTACTTTCCTATAGTCCAGTGCTAGTCCTGCTGTGAGTACTTTCCTATAGTCCAGTGCTAGTCCTGCTGTGAGTACTTTTCTATAGTCCAGTGCTAGTCCTGCTGTGAGTACTTTCCTATAGTCCGGTGCTAGTCCTGCTGTGAGTACTTTCCTATAGTCCGGTGCTAGTCCTGCTGCGAGTACTTTCCTACAGTCCAGTGCTAGTCCTGCTGCGAGTACTTTCCTATAGTCCAGTGCTAGTCCTGCTGCGAGTACTTTCCTATAGTCCAGTCCTGCTGCGAGTACTTTCCTATAGTCCAGTGCTAGTCCTGCTGCGAGTACTTTCCTATAGTCCAGTGCTAGTCCTGCTGCGAGTACTTTCCTATAGTCCAGTCCTGCTGCGAGTACTTTCCTATAGTCCAGTGCTAGTCCTGCTGCGAGTACTTTCCTATAGTCCAGTCCTGCTGTGAGTACTTTCCTATAGTCCGGTGCTAGTCCTGCTGTGAGTACTTTCCTATAGTCCAGTGCTAGTCCTGCTGTGAGTACTTTCCTATAGTCCGGTGCTAGTCCTGCTGTGAGTACTTTCCTATAGTCCGGTGCTAGTCCTGCTGTGAGTACTTTCCTATAGTCCAGTTCTAATCCTGCTGTGAGTACTTTCCTATAGTCCAGTGCTAGTCCTGCTGTGAGTACTTTTCTATAGTCCGGTGCTAGTCCTGCTGTGAGTACTTTACCGTAATTCAGATCATTGAGGGTGGACGTGTCTCTCAGTTTTCCCAAGTGCTGCTTAGCCCCTTGAAAGGCCGTTGCTTTCCATATTCCCTCTTGGAGAGTGAAATTAGGCTCAGTACAGCCATTTTTGTGTTTGCCTTGTTGTATCCAGCTGGAAACAACTTTAAATCACTTGGAGTATTGTTTGGAGATCATGAGAGGAGAAATAATTTCCTTCACTGATGAACTGAGATGAATTATAGTCTTTTTAGCCTCGATCTTTAAAAATTTAGTTGCATTAACAGCGTTTTAATTTGTTCCATTCCTCAGTTGAAGCCATTGTGAGTTGGCTTAAAACCGTGAAAGACTAAGTATTATACTGAGTCTTTCTATCAGAAACATTAGCTTAACTAGTCCATAATCAGAGATGACGTTAGCCGTACTTGAGTTTGTCTCAGGAATAGAGGTCCGTACATTCATCTGTAAAGCATCAGTGGCATGGTTCCTTTGAAATGTTCAAAATTTTTGTGAATCCTTAATACTGCTGGTCTGACTGTAGCTTAATGATTTAAAAATATATACGTCTGTGCTAAACACACACACACACACACACACACACACACACACTCCTACTGGTTCTGTAACTGAAACTGATTGGAATCCTGACAGAAGTACTCATTCAGTTGTGTAGTTTTATTTTTAGAGTCAGGGTCTTACTCTGTCACCCAGGCTGGAGTGCAGTGGCCTGATCTTGGCTCACTGCAACCTCAGCCTCCAGGGCTCAAGTGATCCTCCTGCCTCAGCCTCCCAAGTAGCTGGGGCTCCAGGTGTGTGCCATCATGCCCAGCTAATTTGTGTATTTTTTGTAGAGGTGGGTTTTTACCATGTTGCTCAGGCTGGTCTCAAACTCCTGACTTCAAGTGATCCACCTGCTTTGGCCCCACAACATGCTGAGATTACAGGTGTGAGCCGTCATACCTGGCCTCCAGTTGTATAGATTTAAATGAATGTAAAATACTTGAGTGATTGGTAAATTTAATATTATTTAATAAATTTACTATTTTAAATTTTAAATCTAAAAATGCATTAATCAGTTTGAATAAAAGATATACATTGGGTCTGAAATTACAATTGAAAAATTATATGCTTAGTTTAAATGAAAATTCATGAATCTTAAAGGTGAAATAAGGCCGGTCACGGTGGCTCACACCCATAATCCCAGCACTTCGGGAGGCCGAGGTAAGAGGATCAGTTGAGGTTAGGAGTTTAAGACCGATCTGGGCAACATGGCAAAAACCTGTCTGTATGAAAAATACAAAAAATTAGCTGTGTGTGGTGGCATGCACCTGTAGTCCCAGCTGCTTGGGAGGCTGAGGTGGGAGGATCAATTGAGCCTAGGAGGTCGAGCCTGCAGTGAGCTGAGATCAAGCCACTGCACTCCAACCTGGGTGACAAAGTGAGACACTGTCTCCAGAAAAAAAAAAAGAAGAAGAATTAAAGGAGAAATAAGCTTTTTACCTATATTAAGCCTTGCATATGATGGCAAAATTTTCTAATTCTTTTAGTGGTAAACCGAGTCCCATTATTTAAAAATTCAAATTTCTCTTTGATTTTCTGAAGTATTTGTAAACTTTCTAATAAAATAATCATGAAATTTTAGAGCAAGAAGGGAACTAAAATAGCATTTGATGACTAATAGTGAAACGATGTTTGTTTTTATAACCATATAGTTGTAAATGAGAAAGATTGTTTTTAAGAAGAACAAGGAAGTAATGTAGAGTTGTTGATTTTCATAGACAACCAGGAGTTGAGTAATTTTTGGCTAGTCCGAAGGTCGTGAGTTTTCTCCATTGATTGTTCACAGACAATTACAGATCGAACTCCTTGTTTTACTGTTTCCCCACTTCTCACTACTGCACTTGACCAGTCTTTAAAAAATAAAAATAAAAAATAATGTTTAGAACTGGCTGTGACGATTTTCAGAAAGACTTTTTTTTTTTTTTTTGAGACAGGGTTTTGCTCTGTTGCCCAGGCTGGAGTGCAGTGGCATGATCTGGGCTCACTGCAATCTCCACCTCCTAGGCTCAGGGGGTCCTCCCATCTTAAAGATTTAATTAGAAATTTATTTAATGAGGCCAGGCGAGGTGGCTCATGCCTGTAATCCCAGCACTTTGGGAGGCTGAGGCGGGTGGATCATGAGGTCAGGAGATTGAGACCAGCCTGACCAACATGATGAAACCTTGTCTCTACTAAAAATACAAAAATTAGCTGGGTGTGGTGGCACACGCCTGTAATCCCAGCTACTCAGGAGGCTGAGGCAGGAGAATTGCCTGAACCTGGGAGGTGGAGGTTGTGGTGAGCCGAGATCGTGCCAGTGCACTCCAGCCTGGGCGACAGAGTGAGACTTCATCTCAAAAAAAAAAAAAGCAATTTATTTAATGAAAACTTTGGAAGATATGAGAAATTAAAAGGGAAATGTCTAACAAGTCTATCTGCCAAAGGTACTGGATGAAGGATAAAGAAATTATCTCATATATGTCAGATATATGTGATTGTAATATATATAGATGAAGTTTTGTATTTATGTATATTTAAAACATGTATATAATGTATATGGACACGTATATATGTAAACATGTAAACGTGTGTTTTTAGCTAAAATTATATTATTGAATATTTAAAATCTGGTAGCATACCCTATCTGAGAGAAGCTTTTCTCGAGGAATTTATGTCTAATAGCAGGGACATTTAGGGACAAATGTAAGAAAAGCCATTTATTTTACTAAGAAAATTGAAAGGGAGAATGGAGTCACTTTAGAAGGAGCTTTCAAACATGAGGCTTAATTTAAAAAATGAAACTTAAAGCAAATCAACTTGCAAATCTTGTTTCTTAAACTTTGTTTTTAAATTCCTTTTAAACCACGCTCTGAAAGCATTTCGAATTTTCTTTTATCTTTTTCTGCGTTTCTTTAGGATTGATACATAATACTGATACCCTTGTATCTCCTGGAGCCATTCAGGATTATTTGGACATTCTAACTTATGGCTAGGAAAGATAAAAGCTTATTTAAAAAATCATTTGCATGCTCATTATCCCTGATAAATCTTTTTGTTTTATACTTTTTTCTATTAATGCCTATCTTGAGTCTTTGTAGCAAGACTTATACTATAGAAATAAATACTTAGCAAATTTGTTGATATGGTTGGCTGTGTCCCCACTCAAATCTCATCTTGAAGTCTCACTTGCGGGAGGGACCCGGTGGGAGGTAATTGAATCGTGGGGGCGGGTCTTTCCCCTGCTGTTCTCACGATAGTAAGTCTCATGAGATCTGACAGTTTTAAAAAGAGGAATTCCCTTCGCAAGCTCTCTCTCGTTGCCTGCTGCCATTTATGTAAGATGTGACTTGCTCCTCATTGCCTTCCATCACGATCCTGAGGCCTCCCCAGCCACGTGGAACTGTGAGGCCAATTAATCCTCTTTCTTTTGTAAATTGTCCAGTCTCAGGTATTTTTCAGCAGCATGAAAATGGACTAATACAGTTTTATAGTTAGATGTGGAGTTTATTTTGAGAACAATTTGAGGGGTAGAAGGAATGTTCAAACATACATATCTCAAAACAAAGAAAATTGCCTTTCCTTTAAGATTAGGTCATGGCTCACTGCAGTCTCGACCTCCCAGGCTCAGGCAACTCTCCCACCTCAGCCTCCAGGGTAGCTGGGTCTACAGGTGCCTGCCGCTGCTACCAGCTAATTTTTTGTAGAACTGGGCTTTCACCATGTTGTCCAGGGTGGTCTCACATTCCTGGACTCAAGTGATCCACCCACCTCAACCTCTGAAAGTACTGGGGTTACAGGTGAGGACTGTGCTTTTTCATGTTTCTGTTCTAAGGACCTAGTATGCATAGCAGGTCCTCCCATATGTTTGTTGAGTGAATAGGTGAGAGGGGAGACAGAGATCAGATATGCCAGTGGTTATGAGTGTCTGAAGGATTGACACCAGTGCGCAAAGTGTAACCAAGAGAAGACCCCGTTCTCAAGTTGTGAGGTAAGGGATGACCGGTGTTCGTTAAATCCAAGAATTCATTCAGATGATACCGTATAACGGGAAAATGTCACAGCTTCTCTTTGTATTTGTGACCCTCTTTATTCCAGGTGCCACATTCTAAGATTTCCCATGATGCCTGGAACGGAGAATAGGATCAAAACCAATTCACTGTGTTTTTTCCCTATATACCCATACCTGTGATAAAGCTTAATCCATAAAGTAGGCACAGTAAGAGATTAACACCAGTAATACAGTAGAACAATTATAGCAATATGCCAGCATCACCGCTGACAGTCCATCTGGTGACGGTGACTGGGTGACTCATGGGCAGGCCGTGTATACAGGGTGGATCTGCTGGACAAAGGCAGGGTTTCAGCACGGAATGTGACATTTATGATTCTTTGCTTCTGGAACTTTCCACTTAATATTTTTGGAGTATGGGTGAATGAAGTCATGGAAAGTGAACCCACAGGTAAGGGAGGACTCCGTAAGTGGTATATATTTTCACAGGATAAGCTTTCGGTATTGTATTTGTAAAAAGGAGACTTAATCATCATGTGACAGTTTTCTAAAAGTAATTATTGTAGACGCTGCTCTGAATGCCAGTGGTTCTGTATTTTAATTTACTATTTTACAACTATTATATGTCAATATGATGTTAAGAAACTCACGTTTATTTAAGTTCATTGAAGAGTCTGAGCAACATAAACATTATCTCTGGGAGGCCAAGGCAGGCAGATCACGAGGTCAAGAGATCGAGACCATCCTGGCCAACATGGTGAAATCACCTCTCTACTAAAAAAAAATAGTAAATTAGCTGGGCACGGTGGCATGCGCCTGTAGTCCCAGCTACCCGGGAGGCTGAGGCAGGAGAATTGCTTGAACCCAGAAGGCGGAGGTTGCAGTGAGCTGAGATCGCGCCACTGCACTCTGTCTCAAAAAAAAAATATATATATATATATATATATATATGTTTAGTAAAGATATAGAAGGTTACTATATTTAATCTCTACTTATAGTTAAAAAATGATCAAGTAATGCTGTCTTGTAAAAGTTTTGCAGTTCTATTTATTTAACATGCTGGTTATTTAAGTATCAGAAAGGAAAGCATGATGGTAAGAGTTTGTCAAGAGATCAAGTGCCATGCTCTCTACACACAAATGCAGTGTAGAAATTGCATTTCTACATCTTGTGTTGAAAGAGAGAATTTAGTTTTGACCTGAGAGATAATTTCATTTCCAACCAAACTGATAATTTCACAAACTTCCGTGCATTTTAGCTAATATCAGCATGAGTGTTTAATATTTTAAAGTAACTTTATCTTGGTTAGCATTTTTTCAAATGAGCACTTTTAAAAATCAGAAAACAGATTGTAAAGTGTGAAGTACTTTTGAATAGGTACCACAAGGTGGCAGGGTTGCATTTTGTACATTCTTTTTTGCTCTGATGAACAGCAAATCGTTGGTTCTCTAAAATGTAGGTTTTTCAGGTGGTTAGCTCATACGCATTTTATATGCCAGAACTTTTAAATTTTACCTTTTTTTGATGGAAATTTAAACTATTTTTTGTGCTTTCCTAATTTCCTGAGCAGTAGAATATCAGTTAACTGTTGTCACTGAGCCATTTGCATGCATGATCGGCTGTGATTAGGATGGGGTGATGAATAGCGGAGACTGGTCCCAGCAGAGACTCTTAAAAGCTGGGTCTGACGTCAACTTGCTTTTTTCTCTATCTGCATGTTTTCCTATTGGAGGGGAAGTGAATCATGCCTGGTGCCAGGCTCTGGTGTGGTCCAGTATGGCTGCTTTCTGCAAGATTAAATAGCAGATGAAAGCACACACTGCCTTCTCCCAGGGGCTTTTGTGTCACAGGGTATTTGGGGGAAGGACAAGTAAACTATGAGACTTCAAAATTTCTTCTTCAAACGTCAGGATGGTAAAGGCAGCACCAGACCGCGAGGAGTGAATTCTGCAGTTATGAGGAATGTCAGACACAAACCGAACCGCTTATGGAGCAGTTGAAGGAGTTTTCCCATGAAACATTTAGGCCCTGAGTTGTACGTCACTTGTAGGAGTGAGATACTAACTATAAAGGATGTGGCCAGGCATGCTCTGCTTTCCTTTGGAACGCACTTGCCGGCTCGCTCTGATGATGGCAGAGCTGTTTCCAGGCAGTGGGTACAATTATGCCTTGACGGGTGACACAACATGCAGTGGGTAAACTCTTCATCCTTCGGACTCTTGGTTTGCTCATTCGTGGATACGGCTTTTCCTGGAACCTTTCTTTCCGTTTCCACAGGCTTCCAGGTCTTGAGTTGTTCCGTGAATCTGTTATTAAGTGTCGGACTGTGGGGAAGTTTTATTTCACGTCTGTTCCCTTTGTTAATTCTCTGCATATTTTTCTAATCTTTTTAAAAGATGAATCAGTGTAACCTCACATAAGCACCAAGAAAGCAATAGTTGAGCCCTGCGGATTGAGGGTGGGGAAAGGGCCTGGGTCCGGCTGCAAACCTTTCTCTGTCTCTCTCAAATAGCTACCTGTCCGCCACTTTCTTACTCATGGATTCTGCATGATGGCTACATAAATCATCAAATTACAGAGGGCTTTTCCCCCTCATCTTACATGCAGCCCTCATGGGGTAATGGAGAACTCTTATAAGAGCTCCAGATAAGCCACAGGAAATAACCTGATAAGTCAGCTCCAACTGAAACGGGTATTAGGGCCCAGTCTTTTGACTCTTCTCAGTTCTGCTTGGTAGTAAAACTTTTTTTTTTAAACTTCACAGTAGATGAGCAAGTAGAACTTTCATGACCTAAATATATAGATAAATTTCACTAGCTTGTACTTCTAGGGTTGGATACATTTTCCTCTTGGCATGGTACTACGTGTTTTCAAGTAAAAATAATGCTATTCAAGACTGACAGACTGGCTCAGTGAATCATTCAAGATTCATGCTTAAAAACACAGTCTAAACCCTCCCTGTTGCTCTTGGGCAGAGTTTTTGTGTAACTGGACATCTAAAACTAAATTAATTTTAACTTCAAGATTACCAGAAAGATCACATGCAAGAGCTCCATGTGTGTTAAGAACACCCTCCTACATATTCTGCCAAAAGTTTAAGAGCTAGTAGTAAAAGCAGCTCATTTGAAGTACTATGAGATTTGAAGATTTAACTCCAAGATGGCTAGAATTTTACTAAAAAGGATTTAAAGAATTAGCTCATAATTTTAATACTTTTCTCATTTTAAATGTAGCTTAAGATAGATTTAATTCTTGTTTTTATGAAGGAATTTTGGATTAAAAGTGCATTGTAGTTGAATTTATAAAAAGGAAGTCAGAGATGGATGGGCAGTGGGTAGTTATAGATCTTGAGTGCCTGGCTCTACAGATTGGGGGCTTATCCTGTAGGTAACCTGTAATCATGAACAGATTTGTAATTGCATGGGTGACAGGAGGAAATATTTTAAGAAAATTAAAAAAAAATATTTTTAAAAAAGGACAGGGTGGATTTGCTTGGATCCAGCTGGAGAGAGACTGGAGCCAGATTAACCAGTTGGGATGAAATGACAATCAATAATCTGGAAGTCTTATGGTAGAAATCTGGATTAGATTTCAGCAGGAATAGAGAAAGGATTTAAAAGCATTTAAAATATTATTAGGGCAGAATTGATAGAACATAGCAACCTGCTAAGTGAGGTTAAGAAAAAACTATGTTATGTAAAATTTCTATTTTTGTTAGATACAGCAAACTTAGACATAAGCCCATCTTCTACAGGAAAACTATGTCTGTGCATTTACGTATTGTAAATTCTTCATAATAAAGGCGATAATTCTGCTTGATATAAAGCCCAGTAATGGGAGGTACTGTCGATTTTGTGTCTGATTTCAAAGAGTAAAATGGCTAAAGTGACTTGAAAGTTCCCAGAGTGTGGCAGTTCCCAAATACTGGATAAATGCCAGCTGCCTCCAAGGTGACTTGGCTTGTTGTGGGTGGACGGGATCTGAAATAATGCGGAATGTCATGGTTAGGAGCACAGACTGTCTTGAAACCTGGATCCGTCTACCATGGGCAGGTTACGTCTCTGGGTCCCGGGTGACCGTTAGGGCTGTTACGGGGACTAAATCTGGTGACACATACAAAGCACTTAGAAATGGCCCGGCATGTTGTAACTGCGGAATACCTGCTGCAGGTTTTTGTCTTGTTTTTTAATTTCAGTAGCTTTAGGGGTGCAAGTGATTTTGGTAACGTAGATGAACTGTACAGTGGTGAAATCTGGGCTTTTAGGGTACCCGTTACCCAAATAGTGTACATGGTACCGACAGGTGATTTTCTGTCCCTCACCCCCCTCCTCCCCACTCGGCCTCTGAGTCTCCAGCGTCCCTTACACAGCTCTGTGTGCCTCTGCATACCCGTGGCTTAGCTCATGTTTACAGCAGAGAACGTTTGGAGTTTGGTTCTCCATTCCTGAGTTTACTTCGCGGTGAATATGGCCTTCGGTTCTGTCCAAGTTGCTGCAAAAGACATTATTTTGCTCTTATATGGCTTTTTAAAAAAAATTCCATGGTGTGTGTGTGTGTGTGTTGTGTTTGTGTGTGTTGTGTGTGTGTGTGTGTTGTGTGTTGTCTGTTGTGTGTGTGTGTGTTGTGTGTTGTCTGTTGTGTGTGTGTTTGTGTGTGTGTTGTGTGTATGTGTTGTGTGTTGTGTGTGTTGTGTGTGTGTGTTGTGTGTTGTCTGTTGTGTGTGTTGTGTGTGTGGTCTGTGTTGTGCGTGTGTGTTGTGTGTGTGTGTGTGGTCTGTGTTGTGTGTGTGTTGTGTGTGTGTTATGTGTGTTGTGTGTTGTCTGTTGTGTGTGTGTTGTGTGTGTGGTCTGTGTTGTGCGTGTGTGTTGTGTGTGTGTGTTGTGTGTTGTGTGTTGTCTGTTTGTGTGTGTTGTGTGTGCGGTCTGTGTTGTGCGTGTGTGTTGTGTGTGTGTGTTGTGTGTGTGTGGTCTGTGTTGTGTGTGTGTGTTGTGTGTGTGTTGTGTGTTGTCTGTTGTGTGTGTGTTGTGTGTGTGGTCTGTGTTGTGCGTGTGTGTTGTGTGTGTGTGTTGTGTGTTGTCTGTTGTGTGTGTGTGTTGTGTGTGTGGTCTGTGTTGTGCGTGTGTGTTGTGTGTGTGTGTTGTGTGTGTGTTGTGTGTGTGTGGTCTGTGTTGTATGTGTGTTGTGTGGGTGTGTGTGTGTCATATTTTCTTTACTCATCAGTTGATGGCATTTAGGTTGATCCCATATCCTAGTAATTGTGAATTATGCTGTGATAACACATGAGTGCTAGTGTCTTTTTTGTGTAACAACGTATCAGTGCAGGTGTCTTTCAGTAAAGGCCCAGTGGTGGGACTGCTGGATTGAATGGCAGCTCTTCTTTCAGTTCTTTGAGGAGTCTCCACACTGTTTTCTACAGGTGGGACTGATTTCCCACCAACAGTGTGTGAGTGTTTCTTTTCACTGTATCTGCAACACCCCCATTATGCTTTGACAAAAAAATGGCCATTCAGCCTGGGGTAACGTGGTATCTGGTGATTTGTGATATTGAGCATTTTTTCATATCTTTCTTGGCTCTTTGTATATCTTTTGAGAAATATCTATTCGTATCCTTTTCCACTTTTTTTTTCTTTTCTTTACTTTTTTTTTGAGACGGAGTTTCGCTCTTGTTACCCAGGCTGGAGTGCAATGGCGTGATCTCAGGTCACCGCAACCTCCGCCTCCTGGGTTCAGGCAATTCTCCTGCCTCAGCCTCCCGAGTAGCTGGGATTACAGGCACGCGCCACCGTGCCCAGCTAATTTTTTGTATTTTGAGTAGAGACGGGGTTTCACCTTGTTGACCGGGATGGTCTCGATCTCTTGACCTCGTGATCCACCTGCCTCGGCCTCCCAAAGTGCTGGGATTACAGGCGTGAGCCACTGCGCACGTCCTCTTTTTCCACTTTTAATGGAATTATTTGGTTTTTTTTTCCTTGCTAATTTGTTTGAGTTCTTTGTAGATTATGGAGATTATCCTTTTGTCAGGTGTACAGTGTGCAAATATTCTCCCCCGTTCTGTGGGCCGTCTGTTTACTCTGTTATTTCTTTCGCTGTGTACAAGCTTTTAGTTTAAGTCTCATTTATTTATTTTTGTTTTTCTTACACGTGCTTTTGGGATCTTAGTAATAAATTATATGCCCAGGGCAGTGTCTGGAAGAGTGCGTCCTGGGTTTTCTCCTAGAATTTTTGTGGTTACAGATCAGGCATCGATGTCCTTAATCTATCTCGTTAATTTTTATACATGGTGAGATACAGAGAGGGATCCACTTTCATTCTTCTTAGCAGCTATTGTTTTTTTGTTTTTTGTTTATTTTGAGATGAAGTCTCGCTCTGTCACGCAGGCTGGAGTGCAGTGGTGCCATCTCAGCTGACTGCATCCTTCACCTCCAGGGTTCAAGCAATTCTGCCTCAGCCTCCTGAGTAGCTGGGATTACAGGCACGCACCACCACACCTGGCTAATTTTTGTATTTTTAGTAGAGATGGGGTTTTGCCTTGTTGGCCAGGCTGGTCTCACACTCCTGACCTCAAGTGATCTGCCCATCTTGGCCTCCCAAAGTGCTGGGATTACAGGTGTGAGCCACCATGCCCAGTCATAGCTGTTATTGTTGGTAATTTATTATTTTATATCTCTGGAGATTTGAATTCATAAGGTTTGACATTGGGCTCAGGAATCAATTTTTTTTTTTTCTATTGAGACAGGGTCTCATTCTGGTACCCAGGCTGGAGTGCAGTGTGTGCTCAGCTCATTACAGCCTTGACTTCCTGGGCTCAGGTGATCCTCCCACCTCAGCCTCCCAAGTAGCTGGGGCTACAGGTGCATGCCACCACACCAGGCTAATTTTTTGTATTTTTAGTAGAGACAGGGTTTCACTATGTTGTCCAGGCTGGTCTCCAATTCCTGAGCTCAAGTGATCTGTCTGCCATGGGCTCCCAAAGTGCTGGGATTACAGGCGTGAGCCACTGTGCCTGGCCACGGAATCTGTATTTTTAAAATATCCCCTCCTATGCTCCTGGTTACCAAGTTTGAAAACTTCGTTGCCACCCACTTATCTACCTCCATATAATAGCACTGTATTTAAACCACTCTACACATTTTTATCCTTTATTTTGGCATTCCAAAGATGGCCATGTTTTAAAATGGTACCTGCTATTTGAATGTGCTAAGTCACCCTGAATAGCTTACCTAAATCCCTCTGGTACTAACTCTAGGCTTCTACCCTCTCCCTTCGCCTCTTCCCTAGCTTCTTGAGGATCATAAATCCTAGCCCTTGGGTGCCAGCCCTATGTGCTGCCTTCTTGAGAATCCTAGATGAGTACTGCTGGGGGCTTGGCCCTCACACTCCAGCTCTGCTTATTTCTAGCCCTACTTGTGTCCTAGGAATATCCTTGTAAATTTTGTTGGGAAAAATGAATATGCAGTCTTATTTGCTAATTAAAAATTGCAAAGTTTTTTTTGAGATGGAGTTTCACTCTTGTTGCCCAGGCTGGAGTGCAATGGCATGATCTCAGCTCACTGCAGCCTCCATCTCCTGGGTTCAAGTGATTCTCCTGCCTCAGCCTCCTGAGTAGCTGGGGTTATAGGTGCCTGCCACCACGCCCGGCCCCTTTTTTGTATTTTTAGTATGGATGAGGTTTCAGCATGTTGGCCAGGCTGGTCTTGAACTCTTGACCTCCCAAAGTGCTAGAATTCCAGGCGTGAGCCACCATGCCTGGCCAAAATTGCAAAGTTTTTAATACATAAGTAGTATCAGTCATGGGCTTTGCTGCTGAGAACGTGTCTTCCTAAGAGCTGTTCTCCAGCGCGCCGATTGCTGCCCTGCCCCATTCTGGTCTCGTGGTTTGTGGCCCTGGTTTCACACTGAAATCACCTGGGGGAACTGACTCACACAAGATGAGTACAGTATGAATCTACGAGGTATGAGCCTGAACATTTGTATTTTAAAAACTTCCTACATGATTCCGAAGTCCATCCCAGGTTGAGAACCACTGGATTCGTCTCATCACTGTCATGCTCCTCTGCCCCCAGAGTCCTGTTAGAGAAAGGAATGGCTCAGCCGTCTGCAGCGAATGTAGTCGGGCATGGTCTTTGGGGGCAGACAAAGCGTGAGGCTGCATTTTTCCCCAGGAGACTTTCCCTGGAGTCCTGTCTCTGTGCTTTAAACCTTCGCGCACGGTATTTCCATATTAGGTCAAGGTCCTGTGTTATGTACCGTCCTAGTGCTGTGAAAGGTTTTTCAGACGTTTCTTCTGTGCCATGATATACATGTTCCTGACACCTCATTCTGCAGCATCATGTGCTCAAAATGAGACAGCTTGCAGAGAAAACAAGGCGGGCGCCAACCACTCAAAACTTGTCTCGAGAAAACAAAAAGTTGGCACCAGTTTAGCAAAACAGCAAGCTCTAATGGTAGGTATGAAAAATACACAAAGAAGGAGAGTGAAATGCCGGCAACATTTTACTTAGAGCAGAGGCGGCAGGTGCTGATACAACACAGAAGGACGTGGAGCTCCAAACCAGGGGGCTGCAGTGAGGTTGGGTACAAGAGGCAGGGTAACCTGGCATCAACTGAGAGCAGCATAAAGCTGGTAGGGGCTCCTGGTGGAAGCGCTTGCCTTTAGGTCTTGTTGAATACAAATGCAAAGCTTCGTCCTGCTGCTATACCAGCAGAGCTGAGAGCTCCTTCCATTCTTGATAAAGGCTGTAATTCACTGGCTGTACTGAGTGTTCTTGTCTAGGAGAAAACCCTGTGAAGCAAGAGGACTTTTGTGTTATGCTGACATTTTCCCAGTTACTAACCGCTTAATTGATTTGCCTTCTAGAAGGAATTTGCTTTCCAGAAACATATGTTATAGCAGAAAATTTAAAAAGACTGTATCGCTGTGTTACTCTCTGTCATTCTAGACAAACTCGAGGCATTACTTGACTGCAATCTCTCCGCAGACTATCAGGTCAGGGATGGTGACGGTTCTGACTTCTCATCCTAGCAGGCATTTGTTCCATGAGCGAATGACTGAGGTAAAACTCCAAAGAAAATGGTGGGAGTAATATGAACATGAAATATGCTTTTTAAAAGTGGAACAATGAAAGTGACAGAACCTTCAAGTTTAGGAAGTAGAAAAGGAAATTACTCAAAGTGTTCTGTTACAGTCACACTGAAATACTATTTTTGCATGTCCTTTTATTAGGTCTCGGTTGCTGCATTACAAGTTACCCTAAAACGTAGTAGCTTAAAACAGCGAGGATCATCTTAGTTTCCGAGGGTCTGGAATTTGGAAGCGGCTTAGCTAGGTGGTTCTTGCTCAGGGTCTCTCATGAGGTTACAGTCAAGATGTCACCTAGGGCTTCCATCATCCCAAGACATAACAGTGGGGCTGGAAGATCCCCCGAGGCAGCTCACTAACGCAGCTGGCAAGCTGATGCTGGCTGTTGGCAGTAGGCACCTCAGTTCCTAGCACTGTAGAACTCCGTGGGCCTGCGTGAGGGTTTCATGCTTGGATATGAAAATTTAAGCTAGGTACATACAAGTAAAATAACTCAACAGCAGGTACAGTAAACAGTATGGGAAACGACTGCTTTTTCTTTCATGATTCAATCTTCTGGAATTCTTTGGCAATTACCATGCTTGAATTATAGGTAAGGATTCTTTAAAACCTTTTCTTCTTTATGGTATCTTGAGAGCAAATGGCTATTCATTTGAAAATACAATTTTTTTTCATGAACTCTTCTAATCAAATGCCACCCAGTTAAGGAGTTAGATGTTAGTTTAAAAGGGTCATTTTCAAAGAGAGAACTATTCTCTTTACGCAAACCTCCTCATGAAATTCAGTAGTAAGTCTGAATTTCTTTGCATCGATCCACCTTTGAGTTTAAGTGTTTAGTGGTTTTTTCTTCTTTTTCCTTTCCTTTTCTTTTTTGTTTAGTGTTTAACATATAAGCTGTTGAGCCACCTTAACTTCTAATCCAAAGTCAAGCGTGCAATCAGCAACTAAACCGCAGTTTAGGTAGAATTAGTTAGAACAGCTATTTCTGCAATTCTGGATGGATTGAAGAGTAACACAGATGGGAGAAGCCTGTGGATTTGTTAAAGAAGTTGAATTTGATGTTTAGATGTTAGGTCATTACGACACTTAAGAAATTTCCATGGACTGTTTGCTGAAAATGTATAATTTGAGGAAATCCCATGTAGCGTTTATAGCTATTTATTACTTTTTTCCTCTATGCTTATACAGATATGGTGACGTCTGTTGTATTGTCAAGTAAAATTGACCCCTTTGATCAAACACAAGAGAAACTCAAAGGCAAAATTTTTTTGTATGATCAGCTTTAGTTTTTACTTTAGAACTAAGATTTTGTGTAATAAGAAAGAATAAAAAAGAAAGAACTAATTAGTGGGGAAAGAAAGAAGATACAAAGTGATCTCTTTCACTGATGACGGGCAGGAGTTACACTTTTTTAAGTTTCTCAAGCTCTTTGTAAGTGCAGTATGCATCTAAAATCCTTGTAATTTATAGTTTGTGCTTACAATTAGCTTGTGACTCTTTACTTTTCACAAATAAGTAAACAGAGTTTTAAAAAATCCCCAAACACATTAATGATCCTGATGGACCTGAGCCATACCATGTTTGATTCTTGTTGTTCCTTATTCTCGTGGTGCCTGGTTTTATAACTTATTTTGTGTTCGAGTGTCTTTCTGAATTTTGTATATTCTCTTATTGATTTGGAAAGAGAGAGACTATATCAGATACTCAAAGCACCCTACAAATACTCTAAGCAGGGGAGCCTCTGATATCTTGTATCTCATAATGTGGACTTTTAAATTCTGCTTTTTTAATCTTGATATTGTGTTGTAAGATTTGTTTTTATTTAGATTTTTGTGCTGTGATTGTGCACATTGCCATTTGCAGGCTTGGAAATGGTTAGCTGGAGTAGCGGTCCGCATAACTGAAATAGTGTGGCCAGAACGTGTAGCTGGAACATTTGCTGTAACAAAATGATCACAGAGTAGGACTCAGAGGCTTATTAGAAACAGATCATTACTTACTCTTTTGTTGAACAAACATGCTTTCTTTTTCCATAAAAGAGATGAAATGAAGCCATTGTGACGCTGAGTTTATAGAACCATATTTTCTATGGCCCAGCACCTTTCTGAAAATGTTTGTAAAGTAGATGTTTGATGTTGTGTAACTTGAACAAAACAAGGTACTTAGTTAAGTGATAGTAAGTTTCCTTGTTACTCTGCTGAAATAACATTCGCATATATTTGTGGGGGTGATCTCAGAGTCTCCAGTCTGAATTATTCTTATTGTATAATGGTTTCTGTATAATACATCATCTTATTTGTTATTGTAATAGACTCATTTGAAATGATGATTACATTTTCATTACCTGGCCTCTCTTAGCATCATTTCTGTCTCCTCTCCCTCCAGTGGAGACCCTTTAATAGGATTTACTCCTGGTCTCTGCTTTTGTTTTCCTTCTGTTCATACTTCATATTATACCTTCATGCTATATATTTAAAAATTGCCTTCCGGAAATATGGAGCTGGTCAGGCTACTCCTCTGCAGTAAACCTGCCACTGCTTGCTCCCAATTCCTAGAGGCAGGGTTGAAATGTTGCTGGTTTGCACCAGTTGGTTGAACTGGCTGTTTACAATCGTATCTGTTCTGATTGGCTGGGGCTCATGTGCTGTGGGGTAAATTTCAGACTCCTTAGCAGTGTTTTGGGGCATTAGAAGATCTCTGAATGAATATTTGTCTGCCTCAACTTCCCACCATTGTGTAACTATTTCAGATAACCCTGCTCTTTGGGCACCTTCCATAACGATGCTTCGACTTTCTGCTTCTGTTTTGGACTTTCTCTGCTTCTTCCTTAATATGTTTATCCTCTGCTCTAATGAACGATTTTAAGATTATTCCTGAAGATTTAATTTAGGAGAAAAGTCCTTGTTGAAAGCTTTCCTGACTACTCACCACCGAGTAATTCCCTCGGTTACCTCCTCTTATGCTTTCCTGATAGCTGCCGTACTTAAAATATCACATTTATTACTTTGCCCTATAATTATTGCTTACAAATCTACCACCCCTTCTGGACTCTGGGCCAAGCACAGTGCTTACCACAGGGAGGCACTAAAGAAATATTTAAGCGTATGGAAAGAAGTTAGATTTTTGAGTCAGGAAAACCCGAGTTCATATTCCAGGTCAGCCACTGTACTTACCGGCAGTGTGAGAGCGAGGAAGTTAGTTCTGCCCGGTCTGAGTTCACTGCTGATCTGCGTGTGCAGTGATCATAGATAGCAGCTGAATACGAAGCAGGATAGTATGTACCACGTTTGTTATATTACCTAGGGTTTCACCATCCAATAAACCTTCCATTCTCCTAGTTAAATCTGGTTTAAAAGTATCTTGCATTTCCTTTTTTCTTTATAACAAGAAAGCAGCTTTTATCTGAAAACATCTCTATTCTAGTGGTCTGTGACAAAACTAGATGATAAATTCTATCATTCCTGCCACTAAGAGAAACCGTTGTTTACACATTTCTACTAGCATTTTCTGGTGTGAGGGCTTCTTCACTCTTCAAAAGAAGCCCCGTAACTAGTACAATGCCAGGCACAAAATATTTGTGAATTACGTATTTGTGGTGGGAAAGAACGACCATTTTCCCTCCCTTGTTCTGGGGAGAAGGTTGCTCCATTTCCTGCTGGAGAAACAGATACGCCAGAATCAAGGGAAGAGAGGACCGAAGCGGTTGGGGCCTCCCTCCATAACTTTCCTCGAGGGCAGGCTGAGGGCAGCCTCCGTGAAGGGGGCTGCAAGGACTCTCACACAGTGTAGGACATCAAATGGGTGAGGAAGGGAAAGGTGTTTCTCTTTAAAGACATAAAGTAGAAATATTAGGAATTACCCTCAGAACTAATTCATCATGTCATAAGGATTAGGGCAAAATAAGTTGTCTTTTTACCAAAAACAATGAAGTCACTTATAAATTGCTTCTCTAGATGATTATTTTGTGTCAGGGAAAAGGGCATCAAGTTGTATAAAGGTGGTTTTCATATTTGAAAAAAGCTTCTCTCGGAAGTAGTCTGTAATGACGCTTTTTATATTAGGCCATTCTCAAGCAGCTTTCTACTTTAAGAAGTAACTTGAGAAATGTGAGGATCTCTTTTTTTTTTGAGACGGAGTTTCTCTCTTGTTACCCAGGCTGGAGTGCAATGGGGCAATCTCGGCTCACCGCAACCTCTGCCTCCTGGGTTCAGGCAATTCTCCTGCCTCAGCCTCCTGAGTAGCTGGGATTACAGGCATGCGCCACCATGCCCAGCTAATTTTTTGTATTTGTAGTAGAGACGGGATTTCACCATGTTGACCAGGATGGTCTCGATCTCTTGACCTCGTGATCCACCCGCCTCGGCCTCCCAAAGTGCTGGGATTACAGGCATGAGCCACGCTTGTTACAGCTCTTTCAGTCCTGCCACTCAGCAGGTCCTGAGTTCTTGTGTCCAGGAAGAATGAGGTATGTGGACAACTGGAGGGTGAGCGAGGTGGAGAGGAGCTTCACTGAGCACAGAACAGCTCTCAGGAGACCCGAAGTGGGTGGCTCTTTTCTGCAGGCAGGTCTCCCAGTGAGTGTCCAGCTGTCGGCAGAGAGCATATCCGCGGTGGGTAGCTCCTTCCCGCAGGCAGGTCATTCCAAAAGCACTATCAGTTCTCACTCCCATCCCACAGAGTCCATCCAGAACTGGCAGCCTAGCCCCCAGGCTTTAGGACATTCACCACTTAAAGGTGGGGTTTCACCAGGGATCCTTTGCTTTCCGTCCAAGAACCTGTCTGCCTCCCGCCATCAACACGCCATCCACAGCGCCCAGGCTGTTTTTGCAATGGGGCACCTACAGGGTTGCATGGAGCTGCCCTCAGCCCTACCCCAGCCTCCTTCCTGCACTTGTTGGTGCCCAAAGTCCAGAAGGGCTGAGGCAGAGAAGGGGAGGCTGGCATGTCACCTGCTGCCTCGAGCACACACAGACCTGGCTAGATGGCACCCAGGCTTGGCCATAACTTCGCTATGAAATCAGAGTGGGCACTGGGAATGGGGAGAGACCAGAGAGTGGGAACAGGCCCTCCCAAGCCTGTAGGGGAAGGGAGGCTTCCTGGGCCCCCGAGAGCACAGGGATGCCCAGGTCCTGAGCTGCAGCTGGGCGGCTGCAGCTGTGCCTGGGAGTGCAGGCTTCTGCCCTGCCAGCTTGGTAGGGGGCAGGGCTCCCACCTGTACCTGGTCCTTGCTGGCTCTCTGGAGCCTGCAACCCCAGCCGTGCCTCCCTTACTGCAGCCGGTGTCTTTGCAGTGCGTGCTCTAGATGGGCTGCTCCTGCCATCATTTTGAAATATGTATTATCAGTCCCATTTTACTATGAAGAAATGATTTTTGGAAGTTTGAATGAGGATCTGACTCCAGTGTTCAAAATGTGACTCTTTAAAAAGCTACACTAAAAAGTCAGTACTGACCGAGATGTTTTATAATTGCGTTTATGGACTTAAATGGCTAAAATAACATCATAGATGCTTTCAAAGGTTGTTTGGAAATGATACTTTCATTGGAATTAAAAAGGAAAAGGATCATACTATTAAGAGAACATTGAGAATTTTTGCTGATAGAATCATAATGAGAAATTAGGAGGATCCGATTTGATAGAATATAGTGACTAGAGACCAGGCGTGGTGGCTCACACCTGTAATCCCAGCACTTTGGGAGGCCGAGGCGGGTGGATCACTAGGTCAAGAGATCGAGACCATCCTGGGCAACATGGTGAAACCCCGTCTCTACTAAAAAAAATATAAAAAATTAGCTGGGCACGGTGGCGCGTGCCTGTGATCCCAGCTACTCGGGAGGCTGAGGCAGGAGAATTGCCTGAACCCAGGAGGCGGAGGTTGCGGTGAGCCGAGATCGCACCATTGCACTCCAGCCTGGGTAACTAGAGTGAAACTCCGTCTAAAAAAAAAAAAAGAAGAAGAAATATAGTGACTAGAAAGGCTTTACAGACCTCACCGAAGTGTTTCAAAAGTGAAAGTAGATTCTAGAACTTGTTCTGCTTGGTGTGAGCGGACTTTGAAACCCTTGGAAACTTGGTTTTCTAAGTCTGTCCGAGAATACGAAGCAGTGTCAGTTAACAGATCTGTGTGTACGTCATAGATAACTGTTTCATCGGAATCGAACATTTGATCTGATACATAGCCGCCTTCTTCAATTAACTTCAGTAGCAGTGCTGGAAATTCTTTCTGCAGTTTTCATAGCTGGGCTCTCTGCTTCACCCTAACTGAAGGCTTTGGAAATCACAGACTTTTGAAGGTATTAAACCAGCTATCACTAGCACAAGAGGAGCAAACTCTGTAGGATTTAGCGATTTCCATTTAAGATACTTCTATATAAATAGTGCTTTCTCTTTGATTCTGAGAAAGATGATTCCTTTTTTTTTTTGGCTATTTGCTTTTCACGACCTATATTCAGCAGCTCCTGTTTCTTCTGTTTCTTCAGGGGCTGCTCTTTCTGACTTTGCTGCACTTGAAACTGCTCTAGCAATAGGAGCGCCTCTGATTTCCATCCCTGGGAAGGCCCACAGCATGAGTTTTATTTCTGTTGCTTGGGAGATACCGTATGTTCTCGTCACGTATTCTCTCATTTCTTTCAAGATGCCTTATTTCTGGCTTCTCAATATTAGAAAGCTTTTCTTTTATGCCTGCTGCTTGATGGTTTTGAACCAGTGTGATTAGACATATTTGAGATGTTGAATGAGTGTTTTCTATAGTTACCCTTTGCAAAAGAATAGCAAAGCATAATTTTACAGAACAACAGATGTGCTGAACTGAGGTAGGTGTTACATGTTTGAGATGTGTGCGTGTTTGCATTTTGCCAGGTGCAGTTTTGGTTCAGCTGGGTGCAGCTTCCTGCGTTCACCTGATGTTTCTCACAGACAAAATCACACATAAGCACATGTGAAACGTACATGATGTTCAAATTGTTCTCCTACGTATAAGTCGTGTTGGAACAAACTGGTGTTTCCCAAACAAGCTTTATAACAGAACACATTGTACTTGATAGGCTCTGTTAATTTAAAAAATCCTGATCTGTAGAAGTTTTCTATTATTTCCGGCATTAACCTTTTGGTATTTCATTCTAGTTTCTGAGATATTTCTTCAACTTTACTTCTGTCTATTCTAGCACATTCTCACTTAACGCTCTCACATCAAGTTTTCAGTCCCAAGAGCTCTTCCACAATGTTGTTGCCCTCCTTCTCCTCCTCCTCTTGTTTTGTCCGTGTCATCTTTTGGGATTTTACAAGCTTCTTTCATCCCCTCCACCCTCTCTGTTTCCTCCAGGTTCCTTTTAACTAGGTGTTGATTATACTGGAGAATTGTTAGCCGCTGCTCAGTCGTTTTGTTGAGTAAGACTGAGTCTGTCTGACACTGACTCATGTTTGCACCGTGCACTCTTTGATTATTGAGTCCCTCACTGCGTATCAGTGGTCTCTGGACTTGATTTACCACTTGCTTAGGTTTCAACTTGATGAATTACCATCTTTTTTCCAGCTTTGAAAAACTATGGAAATGGACATCTCTCTTATATTTACTCTATCCTTATGTGTTTAAAGCTGGATTCTCATCTCTCTCGTGGTGTGTAGGTAGAAATACAGATAAACGAGTGTGTTCAGTCCACGATATTTAGTCAGAGAAGTAGCTTTAAATAGCTCTGTAATAAAGTCCCTATGAGATTAATTCTCATGGCTTCGTCAAACTGTCCAAAGCAAGACTCAGAAGAGAGCTCTCATTGCATTTCTAGTGCTTAAGCTTTGTAAGCAAATGATTCTACAGAAGGACCTGACTCATTTGTACTTCCAGACAGGAAAAGTTTTTATTGAAAGGTGAAAAACGTCCCAAAATAACCCTTGAAGAAACTAGTTTAGAATGTAAAGTGACATTAATACATGCCGCTCTGAAGTGCAGTAACAGTGCTTCTTGAACGCGCCGTGTTCCGTGATGATGGTCGCAGTAAACATGCTTCTTTACAGAGAAGAGGACCTTTCAGAACGCCAGGACAGAAAGAGTGAGAAAGGTCTCTTGTGTCACAGGTCGGTTGCTGCGCGGTCCTGGGACGCATCACGCTGTCTGCACTTGGTTGGGACTCTGGAATACAGCATTTCCTCTTGCTGGAAAATTTTCTCTCTGCTGGAAAACTTCTTCCATGACTGATCCCATTGTCTCTTTCAGGTCTTTCCTCAAAACTCAGTTTCTCAGGGAGTCATTCCTTGACGGCTAGCTAAAATTTTATCCTCTCTGATCTTTTATCGCTGCTTCTGTTGTTTGATTTGTCTCCTGGGTACCTGTACTTATCTCATATACTATATATGTACTTATTTGTCTTGTTCACTTTTTCAACCCCACTTGAATGTAAGTTTCAGGAAGACAGAGACTGTTGTCCATTTTCTTCATACTGAATCCCCGGTGCCTAGAACAGTGCCTGACACAAAATGGATGTTCAACATGTATTTGTTGAATTTTCATTATTTTAATTTTTTTAATTAATTAATTTATTTTTTTTGGAGACGGAGTTTTGCTCTTGTTACCCAGGCTGGAGTGCAATGGCGCGATCTCGGCTCACCGCAACCTCCGCCTCCTGGGTTCAGGCAATTCTCCTGCCTCAGCCTCCTGAGTAGCTGGGATTACAGGCACGCGCCACCATGCCCAGCTAATTTTTTGTATTTTTAGTAGAGACGGGGTTTCACCATGTTGACCAGGATGGTCTCGATCTCTTGACCTCGTGATCCACCCGCCTCGGCCTCCCAAAGTGCTGGGATTACAGGCGTGAGCCACCGCGCCCAGCCTTCATTATTTTTAAAAAACAATTTCCAGTGACAAAACCAGTCCTGCAAGGGACTGAAAATTACTAAAACATGACGACATCTGTTACGTTAGAAGCGTGGAAATATGTTTTGCTTTTCACAGTGGTGATGAATATGACCTTATCAAGTCATATAACTCCTTCGTGCCTGGTTTCCTCCTCTGTATAAACAGAGGAGGTTTATAATAGTACCTAGACGAGGTGGTTATTGAAAGGGTTAAATGAGCTAATATGCATAACATGTAGAATAGGGATTGACATAAGTCTAACCAAGTATTTTCTGTTATTCTCATTACAATAATTATTGTTGGATACTTTCTACATGGGACACATTGGTAGATAAAATGGAAAAACAAAACAAAACTTCTGCCTTTTTCTAGCATGATTTAGTGGAGGAAGGAAGCCAATAAGCATATGAACAAAGTAGATGGGAATGATTACAGGCTAGAGAAGAACTGCCCCTCGTGTGTGGGTAGAGGATGAGGAGGAGCATGAAGGTTTCAGTGGTGTTGATGAGGTTCTTAGTTTAGTGGTGGGTTTGTGGGTGTCTGTTCTGTTATGCTTCCTAACTTCCATATATGTTGTTACATATGTTTACATAATTTAAATACTTCCAAGTATACTTCAGTGTTTAAACAGGTTAATCACTAATTTAATTTAGTTGTCCTGATTAGGTGAGAAACTTGGTTTTAAAGAAAACCTCTTCGTGTAACGTAACTGGTCTCCCCTGCTGTCCCCTCCCCCAATTTAATTTATTAAGGACAAAGTTTTTTTATAATTAACTCTGTTTTTACTCACAATACATATTTGAAGTATTCAGTTTTATGTAGTTGTGCAGAATTATCCTAACTTGGGTTAAGTAGTAGGTGATGGAACTTACGCTTTGCCACTAACACCATTTTAATGGCCTTGGCTTGTTTTATTCAACATAATGCGACTGAATTTTTAAATACATGTAGTATTTAATTTGGGTAATGGAAAAAGGAATTGATTCCCTCTACACCACTCTAAATTAGTCATTTATATTTTAATTTTACCATCAAACCAATGCAAAATCATTAAGTAGAAGTGAAGCATCTTCAGTGAAGAGCATTTTTATATTAGAAACACAAATGTGTTAAATCTGTATATTTTATACGGATACAGATTTTATAAGTCTGCATATTTTAGGTATAGATTGTCGGATACAGATTTTATAAGTCTGCATATTTTCGGTATAGATTGTCGGATACAGATTTTATAAGTCTGCATATTTTAGGTATAGATTGTCTGAAGGTGTCTAGCCATGATGACTAGAAATAGCATTTACTATTTCCAGGATAGGTGTCCATTTTGAATTGCATATTTCTGAAGTGTCTAGAAATAGCCCACTCTGGTTCTGCTAGATTATTATTGAGTCACGCACACCCTGCACCAGAGCCAACTGACTTGAGTTTGGATCTTGGCTCCGCCGTTTATTAAACATTGCGTCTCCTTGGGTAAGTTGTCTGACCACTCTGAGACTTATATGTTAACGCATCAAGTAATAAATACATACAAAGATTTAAACAGTTTTCGTCTAGTTTTGATCAACTTACAGTAAACGCAGAACTGAAATCTACTGAGAGTCCTAATTTGAAAATTTTGGGGGTTCCCTGTTGGGTTTGGCAGGTTGTGCTGCTGTGTTTGTAACTCGCACATTTAAAAAATGGACTTTGGTACACTGATAGTCACGCATATGTTTATGCAAAAAAGAAGTTACATTAAGCAGAATCCACACTGCTGGGCAGAGGAGGATTGGCTACTATGTGGAGTCAAGTGAGCTGTCAGTTTGCATTGAAACGAAATCCTTAAGGTTGTATTAACTTAAAAGAACAATCTGGGTCACGTAAACACATTCAGAGGAGAAAGTTAAAGGGAGACACTGGTGTCTTGGAGGCGAACTACAGTTCGCTAAGATAATTTTACCTCTTTTAAATCAATGCTGACAAAAAAACCCGAGTAGTTACTAACTACCGAAAACATACATTCTAATTAACTGCAAAATCTCTTTTTCAGTCTGTGAGACTGTGGGTTCAGAGCCTGGTGAAACATGAGCGGAAAAACCAACTTGTTAGCGTTTTGAAAACAAGAGTTTCATTGGAACGGGGGAAGTGAACGGTAACTTCTCATCTTGTAAAAAGAGGGAAAACCTCTAAGGCCAGAAGCACCAAGGGTATGGCATTGTTTGGTTTCAGCCAAGCACTTACCTTTCCAACCTTCTAGAGTGAATATTATGCCTCGATTTAGTCTCTTCATTGTGTTCTTACTCCACACAGGCAGGTTTGATCTCTCCCCAACTCTCACTGGGGTCCCTGGCTGTTCCCAGCTCCGGTATGGCCTATGGGTGGTGGCCCCTGGTCACTCAGTAGCCGTCGGTACTGTGGGGGCATCACCAGGCTGTTGGAAGGGAAGCAGACCCTCCTAGAGTGCAGCCAGGTCGCTTTGTAAGACATACTCACCCCTCCCCAGGAGTAAGTAGCCCAGTGAGGCCATGAGGACAGTGGTGGCGGGGGGCCTGTGAAGTGCAGAGGCCCCGGGCTCCCCGTGCTCCCCGTGCTCCCCGTGCTCCCCATGCTCAGGCTCTGGGGGAAGCGGCAAATATGACTGCCCTCAGCCTAGTGCCCACTGTAGGGTGTCACCCCACACATCAGGGAGAGGGCAGGCACAGAGGAGGCTGCAAACTTCAAGTAGACTTTTTAACTTTAAAACGAAGAAAAGAATGGTACCTACTGCCTCAGAGCAGTAAGGACTAAATGGGTGTGAGTGTACAGTGTTGTTTTTCGAGTAGTTGCTACCGACTCTGCCCTCCTTTTCGCTGCACAGTGGGGCTGCTTTACAACGTCTCACTTAAGTTCCAGTACTTGTTACTTCTGGACACTTAACCTTATTTGGGTCCTTAAGACTTAGTTCTGTTATTTGGTAGCTTTATATCGTGTTTTGTTCAACGTTCTCCTCTCTGTCAAGTCAGACTAAGCTTGTGTCTCTGGCTGTTTGGAATGGACATGGGAGGACTGGTTTGCTTCCGTCTATATCTTCCCCCTGCCTGCTTTCCTGACTCAACAAGTCCTTGATGTGGAGCCTCCGCATGAGTGGAAAGGACAGGGGTGTCCCTGATAGGCAGCCTCTCCTCGGTCAGCCATGGCGGATGTCGTATTTGCGATTGGTGTGATAGACATGGGCATGTGGTGGCCCCACAGGTAAGGGCCTGTGCCCCCTGTAGCTCACTGGGGTCTCCTCAGCCTCTTCCACAGTGCAGCCTAATCTCACAGTTGACCCCCAGCTGGTGGCTTCATGCTGTATTCTTCTGGATCCCCTCCAGAGCCACTTGCTCAAAGTCTCAGTTCACTGGGGAGAATATGCATGTCAGGCTTATTTTTATTTCTCCTAATAACTGCTGGTAACTGCTCAGTTGACCAACCCTTTCACTCTGGGAGCAGCCTTCCTTACTAGCATGTCAACCCATTTCCATCACTTTCCAGTTAATTTTGGTCATTTAAACATTCACTTAACATTTTTTAAACACTCAGTTCTCTGCATTTTGAAATTTGACTCTCATGTCAGAATCAAAGCTCTCTTCTCTGCCCACTCTTTCCCTGAAAAGGAAAAAAAAGAACCCAGTCTGGTTATGGCACCTTGGAGTGGAGGCTGTTTTTGGCTCTCACATGCGTCCCTCCCTCTTGGCACTAGCAGTGTGCTGTGGCATGGAGGTGGGAAGGAGGAACCAAGGGACAGAGTCTGTGGTGACCGCTGCAGTGTCCCGCTTCTGTCACGGCTGCAGCTGCCGTCTGTCCACCTCTGTCTAATGGACTGTTGGCTCATTCTGTGAGGCTGCCATCCCACATGGGCTTTCTCGAAGGACACATTTGCTGGCTTTTTGGAGGACCCATAGGGTGCTTGGCATTGGAGAGCCGACCTGATCCCTTCATTTCCCCACTCCCTCCACTGTTAAATCGCTTTCACTGTCTTGGTGTCCTCATCTGGCAGAGGCTACTCTCCCATTCAAGGTTCTTGCAAATGCCTCAAGCCTAGCCCCCTTGTGCAGTGTCCACCGGACTCACAGAAAACTCAGGTGTCTTTGCCGTGCCAAACGGCTGCCCCAATGCCTGTGACCGCCCAGCTCCACCGTCTCTTTCCTCTGTGGGTTCCTGAGGCGATCTCATCCACTCCCAGGGAGATTTACTGCTGCCTGACAACTTCCCAGCATTTTCTTATGCCCGACGTCCCCTGAGTTTCCAAACCGTATTTCCCACTGCCTGGTAAGTCCTATCAATGCCGTATCCCAGAACCAGTTCACTCCCCTTAGCTCACCGTGTTATTCTGGTTAATGGCATCGCCTTCCACCATTCACGTCATCTAGAAACCAGCGAGGCATCCTGCCTCCCTGACCTCACACAAGCCCGTTGTGTCAGCTCTATGTCCTAATGTCTGTAAATCCATCCCACCTTTCTGTCTCCCCTTTGCTCCTCGGCTCTCCTTATTTCCTTCCTTTTACCCCCAGTTACACCTCCTGTAGTCCTGTACATTGTGGTCAGAGTGCGCTTGTTAAAACACAAATCCTGTTGCATCATTTGCCTGCTTTAAACTCGTGTGTGGACCCCCATTGCCCTCAGACTAAAGTCCCTTCTCCATCATATGGCCCTTGAGGCTCCAGCCTGTCTTAAACTTTTTCCTTTTACTGCCTCCCTCTGTACCGCCCACTACTCACCCCCGGCTTCCTGTTCCCTGGCCACACTCAGCTACTGAGAGGTCCAAACTCAGCTGCCACTTCATGACCCCGGCTTTTGCCTGGTCCCTGCTCGTTCATGGAGCATTCTCACTGCTGGTCCCCGCTCGTTCATGGAGCGTCTCACTGCTGGTCCCCGCTCGTTCATGGAGCGTTCTCACTGCTGGTCCCTGCTCCTTCATGGAGTGTCTCACTGCTGGTCCCTGCTCGTTCATGGAGCGTTCTCATTGCTGGTCCCCGCTCGTTCATGGAGCGTTCTCACTGCTGGTCCCCGCTCGTTCATGGAAAGTTCTCGTTGCCTGGTCCCTGCTCGTTCATGGAGCGTTCTCACTGCTGGTCCCTGCTCGTTCATGGAGCGTCTCATTGCTGGTCCCTGCTCGTTCATGGAGCGTTCTCATTGCTGGTCCCTGCTCGTTCATGGAGCGTTCTCACTGCTGGTCCCTGCTCGTTCATGGAGCGTCTCATTGCTGGTCCCCGCTCGTTCATGGAGCGTTCTCACTGCTGGTCCCTGCTCGTTCATGGAGCGTTCTCACTGCTGGTCCCTGCTCGTTCATGGAGCGTCTCATTGCCGGTCCCTGCTCGTTCATGGAGAGTTCTCATTGCTGGTCCCCGCTCGTTCATGGAGCGTTCTCATTGCTGGTCCCCGCTCGTTCGTGGAGAGTCTCATTGCTGGTCCCTGCTCATTCATGGAGAGTTCTCATTGCTGGTCCCTGCTCGTTCATGGAAAGTTCTCGTTGCCTGGTCCCTGCTCGTTCATGGAGCGTTCTCACTGCTGGTCCCCGCTCGTTCATGGAAAGTTCTCGTTGCCTGGTCCCTGCTCGTTCATGGAGCGTTCTCACTGCTGGTCCCTGCTCGTTCATGGAGTGTCTCATTGCTGGTCCCTGCTCGTTCATGGAGAGTTCTCACTGCTGGTCCCTGCTCGTTCATGGAGCGTCTCACTGCTGGTCCCTGCTCGTTCATGGAGCGTCTCATTGCCGGTCCCTGCTCGTTCATGGAGCGTTCTCACTGCTGGTCCCCGCTCGTTCATGGAGCGTCTCATTGCCGGTCCCTGCTCGTTCATGGAGAGTTCTCATTGCTGGTCCCCGCTCGTTCATGGAGCGTTCTCACTGCTGGTCCCCGCTCGTTCATGGAGCGTTCTCATTGCCGGTCCCTGCTCGTTCGTGGAGAGTCTCACTGCTGGTCCCCGCTCGTTCGTGGAGTGTTCTCACTGCTGGGCCCCGCTCGTTCATGGAGAGTTCTCACTGCTGGTCCCTGCTCGTTCATGGAGAGTTCTCACTGCTGGTCCCCGCTCGTTCGTGGAGTGTTCTCACTGCTGGTCCCTGCTCGTTCATGGAGCGTTCTCATTGCTGGTCCCCGCTCGTTCATGGAGAGTTCTCATTGCTGGTCCCCGCTCGTTCATGGAGCGTCTCATTGCTGGTCCCCGCTCGTTCGTGGAGAGTCTCACTGCTGGTCCCCGCTCGTTCATGGAGCGTTCTCATTGCTGGTCCCTGCTCGTTCATGGAGCGTCTCATTGCTGGTCCCCGCTCGTTCATGGAGAGTTCTCATTGCTGGTCCCCGCTCGTTCATGGAGCGTTCTCACTGCTGGTCCCCGCTCGTTCATGGAGCGTCTCATTGCTGGTCCCCGCTCGTTCATGGAGAGTTCTCATTGCTGGTCCCCGCTCGTTCATGGAGCGTTCTCATTGCTGGTCCCTGCTCGTTCATGGAGCGTCTCATTGCTGGTCCCCGCTCGTTCATGGAGAGTTCTCATTGCTGGTCCCTGCTCGTTCATGGAGAGTTCTCATTGCTGGTCCCCGCTCGTTCATGGAGCGTCTCACTGCCTGGTCCCTGCTCATTCATGGAGCATCTCATTGCTGGTCCCCGCTCGTTCATGGAGCGTTCTCATTGCTGGTCCCTGCTCGTTCGTGGAGAGTTCTCGTTGCCTGGTCCTTATCCGTTCATGGAACGTTCTCATTGCTGGTCCCTACTCGTTCGTGGAGCGTTCTCATTCTCTTCGTGCCCTGTGGTCGAACTGGACAACTCCTATTTGGTTTTCAACATCCAGGGGTTAAGTCTTCTGCTCTCAGAAACACCCCCAGGCTGCTATCTGCTAGCCACCATTTTTCATATCCACTCAAATTATACCAAATATCGTATGTCTTTCTTTCCTTGCCCCTTGCAACTGCCCCCAAGTCACTAAAAGCAAGGATTGTGTCTCACTCATCTTGGTAACTATGGCGCCAAGCCTAAAGTTCCTGGCCTTTCAGTGTGCTCGTTGTTAAATAAATGCGAGTAAATCAATAAATGTCTCAAAGGCTAATGTATAGAAAATCTGTAAAATTCGAGTTTACGTCTTTCTAGCTGAGATGTATTACACCGACCATTTCTTTTACAGTAGTTGGCAGCAGATGTAAATGCTAAAAAGTGACCCTCATTGTCACTGTACATTTTCATTTCTTACCTCACTGTCCCCACTCAGCACTTGATTATTTTCATGTGTTGGCTTCTTACCCTTACTCGTGGATAAAGGAGGACATGGCAGTGTCAGAATCACACTAAGGAGATGATGTGGAAGGAGATCCAAGGTCATGACCACTAGGAGTAAAAATCCTGGGGGTATATTGAGACACCACAGAAGTTCTTAAAGTGCTGTGCTGCTGAAGCCATTTCTCCCATCCCCGGCCACAAGCCTTGGGGACACAGCCTGCCTGCCTTCTTATAAGTGGTTGTCACTGTCTTGCATCCACTTGGACTTCCTGTAACTCTTCATCTTGCAGCTCTTGAGGGCTTTGCAAGGAACTGCCAGGGATGATGAAAACACAGTTTGAAAATCTTCCTTAGGCACATTCGCTGAGTAATGTGTCTGTCGGCAGGTGTGGCTCTGTGTCTGTGGTGAGCCCCCTTCTCTGCTGGCACCTTGTCCCCGTGCCTGGAGAGCACCTTCTCAAACTGTAGACCTCCCTGGCACTGGAACTGATATGAGTGCCCCTGTCAGCCTGCCCAGCCTCAGAAAGGAAGCTGTGGAGAGCCGGTTCTCACGAGAGATCAGCATGTCCGCTCTAGACTAGGCCCAGAAACCGTGCATCCAGGCTGCCTGACTCATATGCTTTGGTTTCCACAGTCTCCCAGCTGGTTTCTTAATCTGTAAAATGGGTGGCTTTCGATGAAGACTGTGGCTCCACTGAGATCAGCAGAAGGGCGTTTCACTTTATGGTCCCTTTACTCTTCCGGCTCTGACACAAGTGTGAGTGCACGTGCACACACACACACACACACACACACACGGATATAGAATTTCTGGTCTGCACTTCTAGGGCACACCATATTGACTGAGCATTTGGTTCTATGCTCCATCCAACAGTCGATGAGGTAAACCCTGTACAAAGCACCTAATGCCTTTGAGCCTCCATTTCTAAACCTACAGAATAAGGAAATTAAATGGTTTTCAAGGTCCATTTTGCTTTAAAATTCTGAATAGATGAGAGGGTTAACGAAATCCTCAGACCCCATTTATGTCACAGAACTGCTGTCCCTGGAGGCCATCATATAGAAATGTGTACCTTGACGGAAGCAGAGGTATTTATTATAAACACACTGTGTTCCCAGCACACAGAGCCCATTTTGCCAATGTTAGTGCTCACCTAAGCCTGTACTACATTAGATGTTCTGTATCTCGGTAATGTCCTTCCATTTATCTTTACCTTTGTAAATACAACTGTAGTTGAGCTTCATCTGATTGTTTTAGGGTCACCGAGAGGCTGCCCCTCATGGCCCTAATGGCTCTGGATGCCTGACAAAGTGGCCAGTCCCTTAGTCTAGTTCCTACCGGCTCTTCCTTCAGGACCGCTTAATCGTTGCTTTTCTGGAATTTAACGGGAAAATTAGCTTAAAGTAACTAGTTATTTTTAAAAAGAGCTCAAAGCATCTATTTTTCATAGCTGTGCAAAAGCAAAAAAGAAATAATATTCATTTTTCACTTCATGCAAGAACCTCACTTGCATGAGGTTCTCGAAATAGAAAAGCATAATCAGGACAACTTTTCACTTCTTCAGATGTTTTATATAGAATATCGTTTGGCTTCTAAATCTGTCATTCCTTTTTTGTCTGTGGCTCCAGATTTTCATAATCTATCACTATTAAGCAGAAGTGGTAATTTATGAAAAAATTTGGGTTTGAAAAGCTTATTATTTTCATGAAGATAAAAAGTAAAATATGAATGTTAACCATTTAAGCCCTGTTGCTTAAGGGCACTGAGGGGAGGTGAGCCCATCTCTCTCCCACTGCAGTAGCTCCTCTTAAACAAAGTCTCCCTTACCATCTGAAAAAAAAGGCATTGGGTCTTCTTAGCATTATGGATATTCTTTTGGAATTAGTTATCTAAAATAAGGTGAAGACAGCCATGGGAAAACTAGAAATTGTTTTTAGAATTGTAACAATTTAAAAGTAATTATGTTTACAGAGAGAAATACAGAAAAAGCAATTTACAGAGGGTGCATGCATATGCTATACATAGGTGTATATAAATAAATAAGACTATTTGAATCTATTAGCATTTTGATAGGACTTTTAAAATTCTCGCACTTAAAGCAAGTATTTAATTTTTACAAATCCTTTAACACTAATATGGGATTTAGGAATGATGAATCACCAACAAACAACACTTCTAAGAACAAAGCAAAATTATAGTCAAAAAATTTAAGCCTAGCAATGCGTTTTTCGTAATGATAGAACAATTAGTTATATAGTAGGCATTTTCGGGTCTCTTCAATGAATGTATTTAAGTCCTTGTATTATATCTTTTAAAATAGTTTTTATTCCCTTGTTTCTTTCACTTTAACATGCTTTAAGTCAAAGTACTACATGTAGGCTGAGCGTAATGGCTCATGCCTATAATCTCAACACTTTGGAAGACCAAGGTGGGAGGGCTGCCTGAGCCCAGGAGTTCGAAATCAGCCTGGGCAACATGGCAAGACCCATCTCTATTTAAAACAAAATAAAAAAAGAATAGGTATCTAAAGTAGCCAAATTCACAAAAACAGAAATTACAGTAGCAGGTACCAAGGGCAGGAGAAGGGGGCAATGGGAAGGTATTTAATGGATGGCGTCAGGTCTGCAGATGAAAAAGCTCTGAAGATCTGTTTGACAGAATAACAGCATGCTCAGCACTGCTGAACTGTACATTTAAAAATGGTTAGGATGGTACATTTTATCATGTGCTTTTTACTACAATACCAAACGGTGCATGAAAATATAAAGGTCAGATAGAATTAACTTTAAAATTTAGCAGTTTCTTCTTTTTTTTTTTCATTCTTCCCAGCCTGCTACTTAGGGGCAGTCATTTTTCCATTTGTAAGATGTAATTTACATATGATAAAGTTTCCCTTTTTAGTATATAGTAAGACTGTTGTTTTTTTTGATTCAGGGGGTGCATGCACAGGTTCGTTACATGGGCATGTTACGTGATGCTGAGTTTTGGGGTTCTAATGGTCCTGCTGCCCGGGTGGTGAACATGGTACCTGATGGGTAGCCTTTCAGGCCTGGCTCCCGTCCCTCCCCACTTTTGGAGTCTCCAGTGTTTATTGTTTCCATCTTTGAGTTCTACATGTTTTGAAAAGCAGTGGGCATACCACCCTGCAATTGAGATATGTGATAGTTCCATCACCCACAACAATCTCCCCTCCCCTACCCCTACCCCAATGTTCTGGGAACTTCTGATCTGGTTTTTTGTCTGTCTCTATAGTTTTACCTTCTCTAGAATGTCTCATCAATAGAATCATATGGTTTGCAATCTTTGAGTGTGGCTTCTTTCTCTTACCATAATGTACCTGAGATTCATTCAGCTCGTTGTGTGTGTCAGTGGTCTGTTTCTTTCCGTTGCTGAGTGTTATTCCATTGTCTAGATGTGCCATGGTTTGATTATCCATTCTCCAGTTGAGTGACATTTGGTTTGTTTACAGTTTGGGATGATTAAAAATAAAGGCACTCTAAGCATTCATGTCTAGATTTTTGTGATAACATGTTTTCATTTCTCTTGGATAAATAAGTTGAATTGGGATTACTGGTTTTTATGGAAACTCTCTGTGTCTAACTTTATAAATAACTGCAAAACTATTCCTCAAAGTGGTCGGACCATTTTGCATTCCCAGCATCAATATGTGTGTTCCGATTTTTCTGCCTTCTTTTCAGCACTTTGTATCTTCAAGTTTAAAATTTAAATTATATTTTAGCTATTCTGATAGGTGTGTAGTGGTATATCATTATGGTTTTAATTTGCATTTCTCTAACAATTAATGGTGTTCAGCATTTTTTCCAGATGCTTATTTGCCATTTATATATCTCTGATAATGTGATAATTCATGTCTTTTGCCCATTTCTTTTATTAGGTTGTTTTCTTGTTATTGAGTTTTGAGTTCTTTATATATTCTGTATATATGTCCTTTATCAGATATGTGACTTACAGTATTTAATTCTGGTCTATAGTTTGTTTTTTCATTCTTGTAACATTATCTTTAAAAAAAAAAAAAAAAAAGCCTACAGCACCTGGTATTCCCAGGCGGTCTCCCATCCAAGTACTAACCAGGCCCAACCCTGCTTAGCTTCTGAGATCAGATGAGATCGGGCGTGTTCAGGGTGGGATAGATGTAGACTCTTGTAACATTATCTTTCAAAAAACAAGTTTTTCCTCATGGTAAAAGTCCAGTTTATCCATGTTTTGCTCCTATGGCTTGTGCTTTTGGTGTCTTACCTAAGAAATCTTTACTGGCTCAAGGTTTAAAAGATTTCTCTTATGTTTTCTTGTAGAAGTTTTATAGGTTGAGATTTTACATTTAGGTCTATGACCATTTTAAGTTAATATTTATTTTGGTATAAAGAATGGATCAAGTTGTGCTTTTTTTTTTGTTGTGCAGTTCTAATACCATTTGCAGAAGACTTTTTTCTGAATTAAATTGATCTACATATTTGTGGAAAATAAATTTGCTGTGTGTGTGTGTGTGTGTGTGTGTGTGTGTGTGTCTTTGACCTCTCTGTTTTGTTATGTTACTCTGTGTCTGTCCTTTTACCACACTGTGGTGATGCACGTAGGTTTACAGAAAATCCTGAGATCAGTCAGCGGGAATTCTTCAGTTTGTTCTTTTCCAAAAATTGTTTCAATTATTCCAGTTTCTTAGCTTTCATATATAAACTTTGGAATCACTTTGTCATTTTCAATAAAATGTCTTAGAATTTTGGTAGGGATTACGCTGACTATATGGTAGCTGGGAAGTGTGGAATTGATAGCTTAATGGTGTTATCTTCTAATCCATGCACATGGCGTATCTCACCATTTGTCAGGTTCTCTGATCACTTTCAGCAGTGTTTCACAGTTTTTAGCATAGAGATCTACATATTTTCTTAGATTTATACCTATTTCATGTATTTTTTGTTTTAAAATTTCACTTTGCTTCATTGCTGGTATGTAATATATTTGATATTTGTACATTGAACTTCTAGCTTGTGACCTCAAGAAACTTGTATCTTCTTAGTTCCAATAATTTATTTGTAAATTTTTGGGAAGCACATAGATTAGTCATGTTATCTGTGAATAGAGATTTTTTTTTTCTTTCTAGTCTGGATGACTTTTCTTTCTTTTTCTTGCCTTACTGCCTGGCTGTTACCTTCGGTATGATGTTGAATAGGAATGCTGAGAGTGGACTCTAGGGGGAAAGCGTTTATTCTTTTACTGTTGAGTATGATGTTTGCTTAATGTTTTTTATAGATGCCCCTTATCAGGTTGAGGAAGTTCCCCTCAATTCCTATTTTGCTTAAAGTTTTTTTCTTTTTTTAAATCATGAATGGATGGTGATTTTGTCAAATGCTTTTGCTGCATATAATGAGATTATCTTTATGTATTTTCTTTGTCCTCTGTTGATAGGATGAATTTCATTGATTTTTGAATGTTTACTTTGTATCCCCAGGATAAATGCCACTCATTCATATTACTCTTTTTATATGTAGTTGGATTTGATTTGCTAAAATTTTGTTAAGAACTTTTGCATCTATGTCCATTAGAGCTGTTAGTAGGTAGTTTTTCTATTTTTATAATATCTTTATCTGGCTTTAGTGTTAAGGGAATGCTGGCCTCATAGAATGAGTTGTAAAGTGTTTTTTTTTTTCCTCTCTCTCTTTAGTTTTTGGGAAGTGTCTGTATAGAACTGATAGTATTTCTTTCTTTAAATACTTACTGGAATTTACCAGTGAAACCATTTGAGCCTGAGGTTTTCTTTATAGGAAGAGTTTAAACTATAAATTCAATTTTGCAAATAGATACAGGACTATTCACGTTATCTATTTCTTCTCATGTGAGTTTTGGTAGTTTGTGTCTTTAAGAATTTGTCCAGTTTTGTTTAAATTGTTAAATTTATTGAAATAAATTTTGATATGCCTTGTTTTTATTTTCATTCAGTTCAAAATACTTCCTGATTTTCCTTTTGATTACTTATTTGACCCATGAGTTACTTAGATGTGTATATTTTTTCCCCAAGTGTTTGGAAATTTTTCAGATAATCTCAAGTTATTGATTTCTAATTTAATTACATTGCCGTCAGAGAACGTAATGATAAAACTGACTGCAGTCTACTTTGAATAATATAACCACCTCAGCTTTCTTTTATTATTAACACGGCATATCTTCTTTCATATCTTTTTGTGCTTATTTGTATTGTTATATTTAAAGTATATTTTTTATAGGTAGCATATAGTTGTATCTTGCTTTTTTATCCAATCTGGCAATATCTGCTTTTTAATTGAGGTGCTTAATTGAGACCATTTATATTTATGTGATTATTGTTTTTTTCTTTTCTTTCTTTTTTTTTTTTTTTGAGACAGAGTCTAGCTTTGTTGCCCAGGCTGGAGTGCAGTGGCGTAATCTCAGCTCACTGCAACCTCTGCCTCCCGGGTTCAAGCGATTCTCCTGCCTCAGCCCCCCAAATAGCTGGGATTACAGGCAAGTGTCACCATGCTCCACTAATATTTGTAATTTTAGTAGAGACAGGGTTTCACCATGACTTTTCAAACAAGTTTAATGTAAAACAAGACAACGTGAAATCAATATAGTTTCTTCTGCATCCAAATCTCCATCTAAGAAATCTAAAGAGGATAAAGATGGGTTGAAAATTGTTTCTTCTTAGATATTTACCCTAGAGAAATGATACCTTATGTTCAAATAAAGACCTATAGGAAGCTGTTTATTCTATTCAGGATCACCAAAACTGGAAACACTTAAATGTCCTTCCATGAGTTCCAGGTAGGTCTTGAACTCCTGACCTCAAGTGACCCACCCGCGTTGGCCTCCCAAAGTGCTAAGATTATAGGCATGAGCCACCACGCCCAGCCTAATGTGATTATTGTTGATATAATTGGTATAAATCGATTATCTTGCTATTCTTTTTTAATTCTGTTCTTTATCCCCCTTTTCCTCTTATTCTACTTTCTTTCAGATGACACATTTTCTTAGGATTCCATTTTATCCTTCTATGTTGGCTTATCAGAGTTTATAGCATACGTCTTGAACTTATCACAGTGTACCCAGCGGTATACGGTAGAGTTTAGAGCATACATGTGTAACTTACTCAGCAGTACACTTCCCTCGCCCCTTCCTAGTCCTTGTTCTATTTCTGCCACACATTTTACATCTACCTATTGTAGTACCTTCCCATTGATTATTTTTGCTTTCAACAGTCAATGACTGTCATAGAAAGAGCCTCACCATGTCGCCGAGGCAGGCCTCAAACTCCTAGGCTCAAGGGGTTCTCCCCGCTCAGCCTCTTGAGGAGCTGGGACTGCACCTAGCAAGAGTCAGTTATCTTAAGAGATTTAAACAGTGAAGGGGGAAAGTGTTTGTATTGAACCGTGTAATTACCATTTCTGGTGCTCTTCATTCTTCTGCGTAGATCTAGGTTTTTCATCTGGTATCATTTTCCTTCTGTCTGAAGGAGATACGGTGAATCCTTCCAGCTTTTGCATGTCTGAAAAAGTCTTAATTTCACCTCAAATTTCTGAAAGATATTTTCACTGGGCATAGAATTATAGATTGACAGGGTTTTTAAATTTCCGTTAAAGATGTTGCCTTCTGTCTAGCATTGTTTGCAACCAGGAGTCTGCTCTCATCCTTATCTTTGAGGCTCTGTACATAATCTAGTTTTCTCTGGCTGCTTCTAAGATTTTATCACTGATAGTAAACAATTTGATTATGATATGCCTTGTAGATTTAGTCACAGTTCCCTTGCTTGGGGTGTGGTTAGCTTCTTGGATCTGTAGATGATTGTTCTAATCAAATTTGAGGAAAATTGCCATTATTTCTTAAACTGTTTTCTCTCCTTTTTTTTTTTTTTTCAGGGATTTCACTACAGATATATTTGGTTGCTTGAAACTTTCTCACAGCTTATTGATGTTTGGTTCTTTTTTTTTTTGAGACAGTCTCGCTCTGTCACTGAGGCTGGAGTGCGGTGGCACAGTCTTGGCTCACTGCAGCCTCCACCTCCTGGTTTCAAGCGATTCTCCTGCCTCCACCTCCCAAGTAGCTGGGATTACAGGTGTCTGCCACCATACCTGGTTATTTTATATTTTTAGTAGAGACGGGGTTTCACCACGTCAGCCAGGCTGGTCTTGAACTCCTGACTTCAAGAGATGCACCCACCCCAGCCTCCCAAAGTGCTGGGATTACAGGCATGAGCCACCGCACCTGGGTGATTTGTTCTTTTGATTCAATGTTTCTTCTGTATTTTATTTTGGATAGTTTCTATTGCTCATGTATCACTAATACTTCTGCTCTATCTAATCTACTGTTAATCTCATCTAGTATTTTTTCCTCAAATATTGTATTTTTCATCTTGATAATTTAATTTAGGTTTCTTTATACTTCTCACACCTGCCCTTACTGTGCGAATGCTTTCCTCTACCTTCTTGAACATGTAAAATATGACTGATTTTAACGTTCCTACCTGTAAGTCATCTTTGTCATGTTGATTAATTCTTCTCCGCATGCGTCACATTTTCCTTCTTGTTTATATGCCCGACGCTTTTTACTGGATGCCAGACATGGTGAATTATGAGATGCTAGAGACTTTATTAAATATCCTTGAGCTTTGTTTTGGGAGAAAATTAAGTTGCTTGGAAACAGTCTGACCTTTCAAGGCTTCCTTTTAAACTGCTTTATGTAGGACCAAAACACTGTCCAGTCTAGGACTGATTTTTCCCTTAGGGAATTAGAACTCTTCTAAGCCTTCGGAGATACTTAGGCAGTAACTTTCTGAATATCTGATACCCCTGTTTAGGTTTTCATACAGGCTGGCGGGTGGTAGTATCACCTGGTGCCTACCCTCTGTGAGTTTTGGAAAGTGTTCCACCTGCTTCTGTTGGGTGGTTCTTCCCTCAGCCTCGGGTAGTTCCCGCACCTGCAGGTGTGGTAAGGACTCCGCGGAAGCCTGGGGGCAGGAGGGACTGCTGCGGATTTCTCCAAACCCCTCTTTTATTTTGAAGTGTATTTTTCTTTTTAAATCACAGTAATACATATACATACCCAAAGAGCAAACAGAATGAACAGGAAAAAAATAGCATTTCCCTCTTTCCACTCCCCCAGCCTGTGCCTCAGACGTAGCCACTTTTAAGTTTTAGCTGTTTGTTCTCATCTTACCTTCACGTTTCTATGTAATAGATTTACACTTACGCTATTCCTTGCCTTTTCCATTTTAGATATTAGGTAAGCAGGTTGTAGTGGATTAGCATGTCGCACTTTAAAACCATTCCGACCATGCAATTGTTCTTCCCGTTACCTTCTCAATAAAGTTAACTTTTTAAAGGTAACTCCGTTTAAAAAATTAATATGGTCGTGTAAATTTTGTTTATGAGTATTCCATGTTTTTGTCCTTGCTCCGTTTTCAGTAAAACTGCCTTTGGCTTATCTAATTGTTCCATTAGATCTGTCATGTGACTATCAGTACCTCCCCTGCGCCCTGCAGATGCTCAGATGTGTTAGATAATCTGTGTGTTCATTAGCATGGAAGCTCTCCCCCACTGGACTTCTCCATCTTCCCTTACCGTGGCAGACCAGGCACAGACCAGCTGCAGCTCGGGCTCACCTGCTGCAGCCCCCCTGCCACCCCTGCAGTCCCCCTGCCACCCCTGAAGCCCCCCTGCCATCCCTGCCACCCCTGCAGTCCCCCTGCCACCCCTGCCACCCCTGCAGTCCCCCTGCCACCCCTGAAGCCCCCCTGCCATCCCTGCCGCCCCCCTGCCACCCCTGCAGTCCCCCTGCCACCCCTGCAGCCCCCCTGCCACCCCTGCAGTCCCCCTGCCACTCCTGCAGCCCCCCTGCCACCCCTGCAGCCCCCCTGCCATCCCTGCAGTCCCCCTGCCACCCCTGCAGCCCCCCTGCCACCCCTGCCGCCCCCTGCCACCCCTGCCATCCCCCTGCCACCCCTGCCATCCCCCTGCCACCCCTGCCGTCCCCCTGCCACCCCTGCAGCCCCCCTGCCATCCCTGCCGCCCCCTGCCACCCCTGCAGTCCCCCTGCCACCCCTGCAGTCCCCCTGCCACCCCTGCAGCCCCCCTGCCATCCCTGCAGCCCCCCTGCCACCCCTGCAGCCCCCCTCCCGTCCCCCTGCAGTCCCCCTGCCGTCCCCCTGCCATCCCTGCAGCCCCCCTGCCACCCCTGCAGTACCCCTGCCACCCCTGCCGCCCCCCTGCCACCCCTGCAGTCCCCCTGCCACCCCTGCAGCCCCCCTGCCACCCCTGCAGCCCCCCTGCCACCCCTGCAGCCCCCCTGCCATCCCTGCAGTCCCCCTGCCACCCCTGCAGCCCCCCTGCCATCCCTGCAGTCCCCCTGCCATCCCTGCAGTCCCCCTGCCACCCCTGCAGCCCCCCTGCCATCCCTGCAGTCCCCCTGCCATCCCTGCAGCCCCCCTGCCACCCCTGCAGCCCCCCTCCCGTCCCCCTGCAGTCCCCCTGCCATCCCCCTGCCACCCCTGCAGTACCCCTGCCGCCCCTGCAGCCCCCCTGCCACCCCTGCACTCCCGCCTGCTGATTTCCTTCCTCTCTTCCTGGTTCCTGTTTCCCATGCCTGCCTTTTTTCTTGATTTGCTCCTCCATTTTGGTGCCTCAAGTATCTAAGAATGTTTTTAATCCTGCTTTTACACTCAAATGATGATTTGGCCAGTAAAGAATTCTGGATTAAAAAACTCTTTTCTTTCAGAATTTTAAAGATATTTTCTTCACTGTTTTCTGGCTACAAGCAAAGTGGTTCTGTTGCTGGTCCCTGTGCTCGTACCGTGTTTCTTCCGTTTGGAAGCCTTTAGGGTTTTCTCTGTGCCTAGTGATTACGGTTTCATGAAGGTGTTCTTTGGTGGGGGGCTTTTTCATTTCTTGAGGTTGGATATTTGGTCATCTCTTGTGCCCTTCAGTTCTGGAACAATTCTTAAATTATTTGATAATTCTCTTCCTTCTTTTCTCTCTCCAAAATAGAAACTCTCCTATTTTGATGTTGGACCCCCTAGATTTATCCTTTAAGTTTCTTTATCTCACAATTCAGATTTTGTTCTTTTTTCTCCTCTCTCTCTCTCTCTCTCTCTCTTTTTTTTTTTGAGACAGAGTCTTGCCCTGTTGCCCAGGCTGGAGTGCAATGATGAGATCTCTCACTGTGACCTCTGCCTTCTGGGGTCAAGCAACTCTGTCAGCCTCGGCAGTAGATGGGATTGTAGGCATGCACCACCACGCCTGGCTAATTTTGTTTGTTTGTTCGTTTTTTTAGTAGAAACAGGGTTGTACCTTGTTGGCAAGGCTGGTCTCCAACTCCCAACCTCAGGTGATCTGCCTGCCTCAGCCTCTCGAAGTGCTGGGATTACAGGAATGAGCCATTGCGCTTGTGCCTGGCCACTGTTCTACTTTTTGGAAGTTTTTTTCAACCAACCTTTCTATGGAGATCAAGGAAATGTAAAATGTGGTTGAATTTAACAGCCTTTTCTTCTTTCGATTTCTTTGGCATTTCTTCTTGTTTTGACAGTGTGTGGGACCCAACACTAAAACATGATTTGTTGTTTATCTGCCATTCACATTTAAGTGAGAGTCCTGTAGTTTCCTTTGTTAGACCTGCCTAGTGAGAGTAAACTAGAGACATGGAGGTGATGTGGGAGCCCTCAGGCAGCAGCGATTCGCTCAGGACAGGGTGATGTGCCTTCGCTGCTTTCCCGGCAGTTGTTTGAGATTTGCAAGGAGTTTGGACAGGGGGAGAAAAGGGTTACTCTATTTGAGTGCTGAATCTCTGGCCATACCTGTTGTTGGCCAAGTCAGATCAGGTTTTTAAGAAAAGCATATGTTATAGGAATGAGAAACACTCAGGCCTGTTCCTCCTCTCCTGTCTTGTCATGGTGGCTATCAGTATGAAGTCTCGGTTGAATTGGAATCCATGTAAAAAGGATTCCAATCTCTTAGTCAGACTACAACAGAAAATGCCTCAGTCTCAATTGTCCAGGCTGTTTAATGTGTGTGAATTCCTCCTGATCTTTGCTCAGTGCCTGGAATTGACTCAGGGTCCAGGCCTTCGGGGATCTCTCCTGGAAGCCTTGTAGTGTTTTCTGTGTCCTGTCAGCAATTCTCAGTGAGCTCTGACTAGGCATCAGACGTATAGATGGTTTGTCTTGCAATTAGAAGAGCCTTTGAATAATTCTAGCCATTTGTGCTACAGACATTTTTGATCCAAGGATTTTCCCTCCATGGAGCTTTCCATTTCCTTTTTCAAATTAAGCCTTTTCAGTTTCCATACAAAAGACTGGTTTTAAAGGAATCTAGCATATTTATGTGAAATATATGAAAATATTAGATTTCTTTCTTTTTTTTTGAGATGGAGTTTCGCTCTTGTTACCCAGGCTGGAGTGCAATGGCGCGATCTCGGCTCACCGCAACCTGTGCCTCCTGGAATCAGGCAATTCTCCTGCCTCAGCCTCCTGAGTAGCTGGGATTACAGGCACGTGCCACCACGCCCAGTTAATTTTTTGTATTTTTAGTAGAGACGGGGTTTCACCTTGTTGACCAGGATGGTCTCGATCTCTCGACCTCTTGATCCACCCGCCTCGGCCTCCCAAAGTGCTGAAAATATTAGATTTCTATAGTTGCATATCTTTTGGCCCAACACATTCTCCAGAAGTGTGTGCGCACACATACATATGTTTAAGGATGTATGTAGAAGGATGTTTCTTGCAATTTTATTTAAAATAGCCAAATACTAACAATAAACCATCATGTCTTTCAATGGGTTAAATGGACTGTGGTTGCTTATATTTGCTTCTCTTGCTTGATACAATGGATGATCAGTTAAAATGATTGAAACAGAAACAGCTTTCTGTTTATGTTGAAGAACCGCATGAATAAATTCAGTTAATTTAGTAATTTTTAAAACTCCAGCTGGGGATTTAAAATTTATTTTTATATGACCTTAGAGTTTTATTTTTTAAAGCTTTAAAAAGAGCTTAAGATAAAATAGCTTTAAAAAGAGCTTAAATGGTGCGTTAATGCCTTTTCTGTGAAGCTGGCATTCACTTAAAAGATGTAAATAAAATTTAGCACACAAGTAGTCTTAGGTATAACTTTAACTTTCAGAAGATAGAAACTGTCACGTAGTAAATACTGTTCTGATTAGCATTCTCAGACATCGGGACCACATGCCTGTTTCATATAAGTTAATATATTTAATTTTAAAAATCATAAATATAACAAATATAATTATTCAAAAGCCAAGCCTTAAAATTTGGAGAATAATATGAACTTTTCAGTAAAAAGGGCATCTCATCACTTTATAGTCACATTTTGGTTTTTAACCCAAAAGAGAATTGTGGTCTTTATCATCCCTACACTCACCAGATCTGGTCTGGTTCTTCCTAATTTCTTTGGGCGGTTTCTGAAAACCAAATCTACCCACCCCTACCAGTTAACTGTCGAAATGGCTCTGATGGCAATTTTAGGAAACAGTGCTGCTTGAGGAAACATCCTTATTTGGGAGAGAAGCCTGTGTGTGTTTGTGCATGTGTGTGTAGTACATATATGTGTTCTACGGTCAGATTTTATGTTGGAATTATTTGTGATGACGCAATTATCTATGGATTACAGAGGTCTCCCCAAGTACTTTGTGGATTTTTTTTGTTTTTATAGTATCATGCCATTAGAGGGCAGTATTGTAGAGGTTAAATTTTCTTTCTCGCATGCATTGACTTGCAAGCTGTTAATGTATAATAATTAAGCAAACTTCAGGGCTTAGATTTCTAGTATATTAAATTGTAGCCTTAATTGAGGCATCCCTGCAAGTAATTTAAATTAATATAGGAAATTTTGAAAGGGTTAAGCTATTTTACACCCACATCTCTTGATTTTGGTTTGGAGAAGGGAATTATTTGGTCAGTGTGGCCAAGAGGGTAAAACGGAGGTGAGTGACAGCATCTATTGGCTGCTTAACTATTTTTAACCACCATTATGTCCTGCTCTTTCTGGTTCTGGACACTGCAAATGGGGCAGAGAGACTAACTTCAGGGATTTGTGTGCTTCGAATACATACTTGACAATATTTCTATCCCTCCGGTGTAAGAATACATACTTGACAATATTTCAATCCCTCCGGTGTAAGAAGACTCTTAAAGGAATTGTCACTCAGCTTCCAAAAACGTGCCTTAGAGACTTACTAAAAATAGATCTATGTGGGATTCAACCTGTGGATTGACCTTTCTAGGTCTAGAAGAAGGAGGCATATTTAATTACTGGTGAGAAGGTGCTGATAGGGAGTTGTGGTTTTAACGTTTGTCACCCTAGGGGCTTTTTGGGAAGATCCTGGATTTTATCTGGTGGAGTGTTTCCCTCAATTTTTATATGCCTAGCAAAGAATATATCATGTTTTTTGTTTTGTCTCTATAAAACAAAAGGGATCTCTCAAAGAGCAAATGTGATTTTTTTTCCTTCTAAAATTAAAAAAAAAAAAAAAGTATGATTTCAGGATAATTATTATCTTTAAAAATGAAACCGTCTATAAAATCCTCCCAGTACCGCTGCCGGTAAGAACTAGATAATTGAAATCTAGACACTCGAGCTCTTCCCAGTCTTACAGCGGTGGGACTGGGCATGCCCAGTAGCTCAGACGGTTCTGCTTTCGCCGTTCAGCAGCCTCGGGACGCAGCTCCGGGGACCGGGGTCTGACTCCCTTAAACGTAAGCACGTGCGGGGCCCCCACAGTCTTTTTCAAGGACCCTTCACATTTCCTGCTGAAGCAGTGGTCCAGCAGAGGCTGCCGTGGAAACCTCCGGGCCCAGCACCCCAGTGCCTCTGAGTGCGGCCTGCACCAGGCCAGCCCACCCCGCGAGCGGGATCTGGAGAATGGGGGCGGAGGTAGCGGGTGGGGGAAGGCGGGGAAGCAGGGAAGCGGGAGGACCGGGAAGGGCGAAGGGGAAGGGAGAAGGAGGCGGTCCCAGTGGCATGCCGGCCAATCGGCGCAGCTCTGCCCTGCATATATTTCGCACTAACACTGGGAATCCTGGTCTAGAGCTGAGTAGAGCCCGGCTGCGGATCTGGGAAGCGCCTCCGCACGGCACTGGGATCCGCATCTTCCCGGGATCACCGAGCCCCCAGAAGCCGGGTTTCTTTACATTAGGATTGCCGTTTTCTGTTTCTCCCCGGGCTGTGGAAAGCCAGAAGATTTTATCTAGCTCATACAAGGCTGCTGGTGTTCCCTCTTTTTTTCCACGAGGGCGTTTTTGGCTGCAATTGCATGAAATCCCAATGGTGTAGACCAGTGGCGATGGATCTAGGAGTTTACCAACTGAGACATTTTTCAATTTCTTTCTTGTCATCCTTGCTGGGGACTGAAAACGCTTCTGTGAGACTTGATAATAGGTAAATGTCGGCTAGGATAGTTTCTTTAAATTTATTCGTGAGATACTTATAATAATGCAGGTGAAAGATAGCCAGGCGAATTCCTTTGTCCATTGCCGAGAGATATGGTGACATGGATGTTGCTTTCGGAAATGTTTGGAATAACCTTATTTTTGCAAGTCTGGCTTTCCCCACATTATATAATTTAGTTCTTTGTGGCTTCCTAAAATAGGGAGATGCCTGGCTGGATATTCGTTAGTAAAAGAAGGGCTGTTATTTTCTGGAGGGTGATACATTACATAGTATTAAAGAATATTCAAAATGTGATGCTAGCAACATCACACAATCGGGAGATCCTTTTTATCTTGGACGTTTAAGATAAATTCCATTTATCGATGACCTTTTTTCCCCCCCTCTTTTTCAGCTCCTCTGGTGCAAGTGTGGTAGCTATTGACAACAAAATCGAGCAAGCTATGGTATGTACTGATGAAAAACCATTTATACTAAATGTGGGCACCGCACAGAAATGAGGCGTTTTGTGTAACCAGTGCACTCCTAAGTCCAGATGATGTTGACTGCTCTTGATGCGCGCAGACATGCCGGCACTGTCTCCTTTCGGCCAGCGTGGAGCCCCCTACCACGGCAGCCGTGGAGGGAGAAAGGGGCCCTGCGGGTATTCAAGGGTCTCCTTTCCGAGACTGCTTTCACACGAGGGGATTTCCTCTCGGTGACCATGTTTTTGCTGGGGAATCTGTTAGGGAAGTGCTGGCCCAGCGTCTCCTTCGGTTGGTCGTGAGCACACCTTTAGCGCTGCAGCTTTACCAGGAACCCCAACATTTTACTAGGGAGCCGGGAGGTGGGGGGGGGGGCTCACGAGTCGGGATCCTTGGTAAAGGCCTTCTAGACAGTGCACAAACGGGTCCCCGGTGGCGCGGGCTCCTGCACAATGAAGAATAATCGGAGAAAAGTTTTGTTTTCTCAGCCTGCGCCTGGATTTCTCCTATTTTTTATTTCCGCCTTGGCCGTTCTTTGTTATTGGAGCAGCGCCTGTGGCTCTTCTCACGGGATTCTCTGCCCGCTGTTGCTAGGCAAACTCCGAACCTTTAATTCGGAGCTATAAATAACTCGGGCTCCCATTGGCTGCGACGTCTGCCCAGGTTTCTGTGATGTCAGCTTAATCATGAAAAGGGGGGGGCGGGGTGGAGGGAAGAAAATGCGGCAACGCGCTCTGTAGGAACTGGCTGCAGCCGGTGCTGAAGGAGGCGGCTCCGGGCGGGCGCGGGGCGGGGCTGAGGGGCGGGCACGGGGCGGGGACGAGGGGCGGGCACGGGGCGGGGCCGGCGCGCTGCGGCTCGGACATCCCGGCTGCGGGTCTCAATCCCGGACTGGCGCGCCCCGGGTTCGGGCCCAGTCTCAGGTAGGAAGCCGGCCTGGGGCGTTTCTGGCCAACGCCTGCCGAGAAGCACAAGCTTTTACAAAGCTGGGTCATTTGCACGTTCAGCTCAAGTACTGCACGGTCATGGTTGTATTCCGATTTCCCCGAGTGTCATTATTCGAACTTTAAGGCAGAAGATGTAAAAAGGGAGAGCCACGCAGAACACTGTCTTAGAAACTCCAGAGTCCAGAAAATAGCCAATAGTGAGTTAAGCCTTTTCTCTTTTCTCCCCAGGATCTGGTGAAAAGCCATTTGATGTATGCCGTCAGAGAGGAAGTGGAGGTCCTCAAAGAGCAAATCAAAGAACTCATAGAGAAAAATTCCCAGCTGGAGCAGGAGAACAACCTGCTGAAGACACTGGCCAGTCCTGAGCAGCTTGCCCAGTTTCAGGCCCAGCTGCAGACTGGCTCCCCCCCTGCCACCACCCAGCCACAGGGCACCACACAGCCCCCCGCCCAGCCAGCATCGCAGGGCTCAGGACCAACCGCATAGCTGCCTGTGCCCCCGCAGAACTGGCTGCTGCGTGTGAACTGAACAGACGGAGAAGATGCGCTAGCGAGAATCCGCCTCCACAGTCGCCCATTTCATTGCTCGCTGCGAAAGAGACGTGAGACTGACATACGCCATTATCTCTTTTTTCCAGTATTAAACACTCATATACTTATGGCTTGAAGAAATTACTTAGCTGGGTGAATGAAAGGTTAATCCGAGAATTAGCATGGATATACTGGGACCTCGTGCAGCCTGGCAGATATCTGAGAAATGGTTTAATTCATGCTCCGGAGCTGTGTGCCTTTCCATCCCTGCCGGCTCCCCACCCCTCACTTCCAAGGGTTCTCTCTCTCGCTTGCTCTTAGGGTACTACCTGGGGTTGGGAAGCGATGGAGCTCCTTACTGGACTGCCTCTCTCCTCCCCCCAGGGGGAACTTGAAAGGGGGGTAAAAAGACTAAAATGAGGGGGAACAGAGTTCACTGTACAAATTGACGACTGTCACCAAAACCCATAAAAAGCAATAGTACTGTGCCTCTTTCTTCTTAAACAGTGGATGACACAAAACTGAGAGTGACAAAATGGTGACAGGTAGCTGGGACCTAAGCTATCTATCTTACCATGAAGGTTGTTTTGCTTATTGTATATTTGTGTATGTAGTGTAACTATTTTGTACAACAGAGGACTGTAACTACTATTTAGGTTGTACAGACTGAGACTGAGATGTTTCACTGGCTCTCTGAGGAGGTGTGGATTTTATATATAGATCTACATAAAAACTGCGACATGACAGGAACCACACCTAAAGAAATTTTAAGAATTTGGCACAGTTACTCACTTTGTGTAATCTGAGATCTAGCTGCCGAATACCCTGAAGTAAATCCCTGTTCACTGAAGTCTTTCCGTTGAGCTGGTTGAATACCTTGAAAAAATGCTGAGTTCTAGCTAATGAAACAGATTTCCCAGTAGGGGTTTCTGCATATCACCTGTATAGTAGTTATACGCATACGTTTCTGTGCATGTTCTCTACACAGTTGTAAGGTGTCACTGTATTTAACTGTTGCACTTGTCAACTTTCAATAAAGCATATAAAAGATTGATAAACAAGTCTTTTCATCTTACCCTGTTGATATAATGGCACTCATTTCCACACAGTTTCCAGGTGGAGTTAACAATTTGACTAGTAAAATCCTGAAGGGGAGTGGAATGGTTGGACAAACAGGGGTAAGGGTAAGATTTGACTACATGAAGAAAAGGAAACATGGCCTTGTTCGGCTGGTAGGGGAAGAGGCAGTTGAGGGTCCAGCTCAATTCCCACTGCTGTGTGACTTGGACAGGCTGCTTTACTCCTGGACTGATGTGGGGGTTTGAAAGAGAGAATCTCTTACCTTCCCCTGTGGCTTTAAAATTCTAGGAGTCCATGAAAATCTTAATCTTCCCTTTTTTTGCTGAACTGAGAGGAAGAAGGAGCCTTATTCTGCATATAATTGCAATAAGCAGATCTAGGATCAAAAGATGGAAGTTGGAAAAGCTGATTACCACTTGAAGAACCCTGTCGCCCCGGGTTGGGAGGTTTCTCCTGGTGTGGGATGAGTTTCTAGCTCCTGGGGTAATTTGTCTTGTCTAAGCAAAGGATGATTTGAGGTAGGACCAGATGAGCAAGAACGTCCTTCCAGTTGATTCCACATGATTGTAAAATAGGCCAACGGCCAAAATTGAAACCACAAAGGAATCCTGAAGCAGATTGGCACCTGGCACCTGGCACCTGGGGAGTGAGCCTGAGGGATCCCACTCTGCAGTAGGAGTCATGTGGGCAACCAAGTGGGCAAACAGGGCGGGTTTATCGGCTCTGCAATCTATCGATGGCCCCTGCCTAGTGGGAATTGGGCCATTCCCAAACTCTAAGCCTTGTCTAAGTCCTTGCAGGACAAGGACAACTTTCTGAATCTTTTCATTTCTCCAATCTAGAGCTGGTGGGAGATTGAGAGGTGAATGGGACATCCAAGCTCCCATAGCGTGCATGTGTTACAAAGTGGTGACACGGGCCTCCTGTTGAAATGATGGATGGCTGCCTGCCGTAGGCTGATAGCAGTTGCCATAAAGATATTTTGGGGGAATCTGAAGAAGGGTTGAAAAAAAATCTTCGTCTTATTGGCCTGTAGGTTATATAAATTCAACTTTAATAAAGGAATACTTATGTAGTAATTATATTTCCTTGAAAAAGAAAACTATAGTGTAGAAATCCCTAGCCATTCCATTTTTTATGATATGATGAAAATCCTTAAAATATCATATACCAGTAATTGTGGAAAATTTAAAAAACCTCATGTCAGTGTATTAAGATGATGGAGAACTTTTTCCTCCGTTATTTAATGGATCTTTGGGTCTTTTTATTAAAAACGTGCGACTCGTGAAATTTTGGTAGCTGAATATTGTTTGTGAAATAAGAATGAATTATTTCCATATATGTTCCATGCTAACTTTAGTAATTACTAAATATACTTGAAATGATTGACATATTTAAACATCTTTAAGGTAATTTAAACAGGCGTTCTGCTGCTTGCTTGGAGGGCTGAGTGTCTTACTGGCCTGCGGGTTACGAAATCACTGACTGTGTTGCAGTTCTGTGGAGAAGGGAGGATTTTAAGGGAACTGCATGCTGTACACAGTGAATGTCCATGACATCAGTTGTGGCAGGAGAAACCCCCGTTCAATGAAGGAGAAACACAAGAAATTTTACATGGATTTTAATGAATGTCCACTTTCTGTTTCATATTTCAGTAATTCTGTGCACTTTTTGCTAGAGGAGAAAATTTATTTTTCATCATGTGATAAACATGCAACGCCAGAACAGTTTTAAATTTACACAAGAAATACGTAAAAGCTAAGTGTGACTAAAATAAGGAATGGGAGTGGATTTCTGTGGAGATGCTGCTCTGCTCTTGCTTTGCGTAAAGTGAAGAGTTGAAACCACCAGGGCCTGACAACCTGGCTGCTTTCAGACCCATTCAGGCAGCAGTCGTGGCGTTAAGACTGGAAACAGAGGAAGAGAAAACAAGGTTTCCTCTCCCTCTTAGGCAAAATCGCCTGAAAAGTGCAGATCTGTGCCCACCAATAGAACTTCAATAGGTTCCTGCGCTGGTGTGTGGGAGGACCCTGAGCTGAGAGGCGGCTTCTGGCTGCCAGGCCCGGCCCTGCAGTCACCAGCTGTTGGACCTTTGGACCAGGATCAGAATCCCTCGGACCTGAGTTCTCATGTGAAATAAGGATTGGATCGGATCATGAAGATCCTGTGCGGTCACAGATGCTACAATCTTCTGCTTTTGATGATGACTTTACTCTTCTAACTTTTCGTGGCAGGGTGCATGCGTGTGCATGTGTGCATGCGTGTGCGTGTGTGTGTGCGTGTGTGTGTGTGCTGTTTTTGTTTGTTCATTTAACTTAATGACTAAAATTAGTTTGGTTTTCATCCCAGCTCCTCCGCCAGGTACTAGCTAAGTGACCTCAGGCAAGTTCCTCATTGGCCTCTGTTTCCTCATGCTTAAAATGGGGACATGCTGTCTCCATGGGGGTTTTATGAGGCTGATGCTGGGAAGCTGTCAGCACAGAGGTGGGTTCAGAGGGAAGTGGGTTCAAGGGGTGTTAGCCATTACTATTATTTCTGAGTCATTCATCTGCTTGCTTCTGTTTGTTTACATATTTAATTTTGAATTTATCATAGGGATAAACGTGTGGCAGCCTTATTTTCTAATACCTTTTGATTAAATATTTGGTAATAGTAGTGGCTGTTTAAACCTTACTGTGAAAACACACATAGGAAAAATGTCCTTTAGAATACACATAGAAACACACCATTTTATTCTGTATCAAAGTATTGGTGGCAAAAGGCTGCCATTTCATTTATGTGAATTAGAGAAGGCATGCATTGGGGATTGTCCATGTTTCAGTGTCCAGTATTTTCAGTGTTACAAAAATAATACTGGTGGAAGTAAATGACTACAGGTGGAGTGTATATATCTTACATTGTTAATTTCATTACAGAAAATGGTTCTGTGTAAACCAGTGCTATGCAATGCCAGGCAGGCCTGAGGTCCCTGGGCTTGGAGATCATTTTTTGGCCACAGCTCCTGGAAGGTTCAGTGGCTATTTAAAAACGTGCAGTATTACAGCATAGGTCTGTGCTTTAGACCAGGTGTTCGGGACCCCAGTGTCTTCAGTGGCGAAGCTTCCCGAGTGAGTGGGGTAAGCAGTTGGGGAGTGTGCTGTGTAGCTCCATCCAGTTGCCACATGGGAATTCAGGCACCGTTTACTCCATCTTCCAGTTTCTTCCAATGTCCTCAGATCCAGGGTTCTGTCTGGAAATGTCCGCCTTTTGGACACTGCACAGACCAAACAAGAGCATACCTACTAAGCCGATGTGGCCCACAGGCCACATGTGTCCCCTCTGCCTTCTGCCTTCTGACTGTATCAAGAGCTGGAGTCCTGCCCTAAGTGGCAGCTCACCTAGAGCTCAGAATGAATCAGTAACATCTCTTCTTTCTGATGAGAGGAAGGAGTCGTGGGCTGTTTATGGTGCACAGTAAACTGGCAAGCTTCGTGTTGAAAACCATGTGTTAACTGACCCAGAGAACCTGCTACGAGCCAGAGATAGTGCATTGAATGAGACACAGTCCCTGTCCCCATAACCTGCCTTTAAGATAAATGAGGTAGATTGTTTTCTGGCAAAATTTGCCTTGTGTGATATAATACCTGAATTATTCATTGGTTGTTCCTTCTCACATGAACCCTTTTGCAGAAATATTTCTGGGAATCTTTCTAGGAACTCTTGTTAAATGAGGGGTATTTTGTCGTGGTGGTATATCCCCTATCACTACATTTTATAGCTGACTCATTCAGGAACGAAGGCTGTGTTTGTAGATGGGTATCGACAAGCTGATAGAACACATGACCCAAATTTCCAGGAACGACACATATTTCAATGAAAGTAGTTTGCCCTGTGGTCTCATAAGTACATCCACTTCATGCCCTGATAAGTGCTTTGTAGTCATTGTAGACTCAGAGACCAAGAAAACAAGACAGGGTTTCTTAAAGAATGAGAATGCGATGGAGACTTTTAGGCTGACAAAGTACCAGTTTTTTCAGGACTGCGGGTGTTCTGGGTAGTGGGACTTTGAATGCCGAGTCCATGAAGGTCCCAGACAAACTGCGACAAACTGGTTGCCTAAGGTCCCATTTTCTAGTCCCCTTGGGCACACACCTGAATTACATCTCCCAGCCCCCTTGGAGTTAGGAGTGAACATGGGACTCAGGTCTAGTCAATGGATGACTGATGACTTGGCCCATGAGAAAACCATTCTCAGTGATCTGCCAGGCTCCTTCCCCTTCCACTGGTGGGATGGAGAAGACCTGGCAACCGCGGGAGCAACAGAGCCTTTGTCAGCTGAATCCCTGAATAACTGAAGTGTAGTGCCCTCCCCCACGGACCTGGGACCAGGCAGCACAGCTGGAGGAGCAAGAGTGTTTCTGCCATTAGGCATTTTAAAATCGGCTTCAGTGGCTGACGTTTGCTAATATGGAAATCAGTACCTGAAGTGGAGTGATGTTGAAAAACCTTAAATGTGGGGCGTTGACTGTGGTTGGCTGATGGTTGGTAATGAAACTCGTGGACGCCAGAGAGATCAAGACCCATATTGTGAAGTGACAAAATGTTTTGTAAAACTGGCCAGCAATAGCTTAGAAGGCTGGCCATGTGCCTGGGGAGGGCACAGCTGAGGTACTAGTATGTCAGGACCTGTCACTCTTCACTGTGTGAAGCCTCCTATGTTTTTTGAGGAAAAGGTGAGCTCACAAAAGAATTAGTTTGTAAGTACAAAGGAAAGAGAAAAAGAGATGCAGAAATTTGGGGCTGTCTGATATTGGAAAAGCCTATTGCTTCTGCACCCCGAGGAGCTGGAAATCAGTAGGGCCCATTAAGCCTTTTCATTTAAGGTGCTTTATCCCTTTAGCAAAAATCAGACAAAGGGTATGGATTCCCCATAGAGGCCTTTTGTTTCAGATGACTTCTGGGTGGTCACTGTCCAGTGGTTAGAAATGGGGGAGCAGAAGTGCAGGCATGTGCAGAAAAATATTTTAGGTCTTGCTACTGACACATTAAAATGACTGGAAATAGAGAATGGAGAAGCCTACCAAGTTTTTAAGGAATGTTTACTGCCAAGGAAAACACAAGCCAACCCAGACTTAATAACAGCAAGAAAACTTCATTGAAACCTTCAAACAACACTGAGGCCCCTGCCCTTGCAGGACATGGAAGTTAGTGAAGGGACAGCTTCAAGCTGTCTAGCTCCCAGGAAGAGCATTCTCTCCCAAATCTATTTCATACCTGGCCCTGGGGGATACTGGATAAGAAAAGCCTCCTCGAGGTAAGAGGCCTGCAGTTTCAGAGAACAATGGACCAAGGATTTCTTTCCAGAGAGTAGAGTCAGGGTCTAATGGGAGAGCTTCCCCTATCGCCAGGGCAAAGGGATCTTCTCAGTGCCTGCCCTGCAGGGTTTCCCAATAACGGAGGGGTACGGCCCGCTGTGTGTCTCTTCTGCTACCAGTGGGAGTTATTGCAGCCACCGTGCTGCACTCCACCACCGTGCATTGTCAGCGGAGGGGAAGATAACTTGTCTTAGATTACAGGTCACCAGACCGTAGGGAGCCACCTTCAGACCTGTGCCTCATCTAGAGATCTTGGAGTTTTGAGCTGGATATAGTAGCTTGATGCGACTTGGGGTTATTGCCCCTGGAGAGGGTGAGTGTGTTCGGTGAGGGCAAGAAGATGGAATGTACATTAGAATCCATTGGCAAAGACAGGAAGGTGTTTTCCCGAAAGCCTGCTCTCTTCCTGGTTACACAGACTGCATTCCCAGCTTATCTTGCAGCTGAGTGAAGTCGTGATTAAGTTCTAGTGAAATAAATGTGGCATAAATGTTGTTTTGTCATTTCCAGGCCTGATTCATAAACACGTCCCGTGGGCAATCCTCTGCGCCCTTTCCCTCCAGCCAACTGATTGGAGACAACTACAACCACTTTGAAAACCAGGCGTTGGAAGACGGCAGAGCCTCCTCAGCCCCTGAGTGACTGAGTGGAGCAGAGTTCTCGGCCACCTCCCAATCTAGAGCTGATCAGGACTGTTATAAAAAAGAAAGAAACAAATTCCTATTGCGTCTTAGACATAATTTTTCAGTTTATACACACACGTGCATGAAACCTGAAACAATATTACAAGGAAATATAACCGCAGATTAACATCAGGCAAGATGAGCATGTCAGAGTCGAGGGGCAGTGAATAGAGTCAGATGAGCAGCGTGTGCCAACGAGGTGTTCTCGGGGTTGACTTTGAAGGAGCTGTGAAACAACACGTGGGAAGAATCATTTCTGGCACCATTATAGGAAGCAGTTACCTTCCCATGTGGTAGGAATGAAAGAGTTAGGAAAAATTCTTCTATGCAGTGAGAATTGGCTTACCGAACTTGTGAAGTGTAACTCACTTTGAGAAACACCATTGGCAAGGAGTCAGCTGAGACTGGAGGTCGCAATCTGGGCTCCTCAGACTGCATAAGGCCCACTGACCAGAGCTGCCACTCAGATATGATTTTTGTGCGGGTTTTTAAAAAATAATGTGAATTAGTGATATCTCTTTCGAAACTGGGATATTGTTCCAAGTTCTAGCAGCTTTCAGTCTCTCTTCCTCTGTGACAGTCATCAGCTGCTGCTCACTTTAGACCCGGCTTCTCCGGCTGCCATGCGCCCCCACACTTGTGATGGCCCCGTGCTGTCAGTGGCTGACATGCCCCGCTCATCTGGCTATGTACCTGGCTCAGGTAGGCATTTGAGGTTGTGTTTCAAAGCCAGACTACAATATCTGATTTTTACAATATTGTGGCTTAATTCATTTTAATCATTCATATGATTTCTTAAAGAAGACGACAATTAGATCTTGCTCTAGTATCTGTTGGGTTTTATTTTGCTTATAGATCCAAGCCCTTGGAAATGAGCAGTTACGCATTATCCCTCAGGGATGCGTGAAGACTTTGGATCCTCTTCTGGAGAAAGGAAAATGGAATCCATTCACCGTCATCACGGCTGTCGAGCACTTACTGTATGTTACGAACTTTGAAGACACTGTCTCATTTGTTTTTCACACCGACCCTGTGAGGAAATCATTATCCCATAATACAGAAAAGAGATTAAGTAACTTGCCGAGTCAAGTTGAAAGAGCTGATAAGTGTGATGTAAACCAGGTCTGCCCAACATCAAGGTGCATCCTCTTAGCCACTATTTTAGCTGCTTCCCAAAGACAGGCAGCTCCTTCCTGATATGTGGAGCCTGTCTGGCATCTGCGGCTTCACCAGAGCAAGCACTCAGCCCATCCCCTTAGTGTGCACCCCAAAGACGGACGTGAATCCCATCTCCTTCAGAAAACAGCAACAGACCAGATCCTGCCAAATCCTTCCAGCCTATCAAGTTGCTTGGCTAGTGGGATCCGGTGGAATTCTGTGTCCTTCCAGAAACCACCAAGGGCAGATGGAGTCAGAAGGTCCCCAGGGGAATACACACACACACACACACACACACACACACACACACAGAGGGAAATCGTGCCACCCTCTCCCTGCCCAGCACAGATGAGACAACTACGTTTCCCACGCTGATATTACAGCCACTTGACTCAGAAAAGCCAGTGCTGGAGGACTAAATGTCTCTATGGACAATGTTACTATTTATTCAGCCATAAACCCTCCATAGTTATTAAGCACCCACAATGTGCCAAGCTCAGGGAGTCCCTAGGTGCCGCGGGTACAAAAATGAAAACACTTACTTCTGCTTTTGAGGTACTACCCGAGTCTAGTGGCCAAGACAGATATACTAAGAATTATCTGGCTGGGCGCGGTGGCTCACGCCTGTAATCCCGGCACTTTGGGAGGCCGAGGCGGGTTGATCACGAGGTCAAGAGATCGAGACCATCCTGGTCAACATGGTGAAACCCCGTCTCTACTAAAAATACAAAAAATTAGCTGGGCATGGTGGCGCGTGCCTGTAATCCCAGCTACTCAGGAGGCTGAGGCAGGAGAATTGCCTGAACCCAGGAGGCGGAGGTTGTGGTGAGCTGAGATCGCGCCATTGCACTCCAGCCTGGGTAACAACAGCGAAACTCCGTCTCAAAAAAAAAAAAAAAGGATTATTGTAAGGCTATATGTCACTCCCTCAATATTACACTGAAGTGTCCTGAGAACAAAGAGGGGAAAATTAAATTGTCTGGGAAGGGGGTGACCTAGGGAAGAAAAGACACAGCTGCAGAGAGGAAGTTTTAGTCTCGTTACTAACTTGTTTTGGGAAGCGTATTATCACACCATCTGCTATTGGCTGCCTAGCATGCATTCTCCTTCCTTCCTTTGGGAAACCCCATGTGGCTACAGAAATGGCCCAGATTGGCATATGCCACTCACCTGGCCCCAGCCCTGTCAGAGTGAACTTTACGGGTGTTGCTCAGAATCTCGTCCCAGTCTCTTGTCCCCAGTTTCTCTCTCTCTCTCTCTCTCTCCCTCCCTCCCTCCCTCCCTCCCTCCCTCCCTACCTCTCTCTCTCTCTCTCTCTCTCTCTCTCTCTCTCTCTCTCTCTCTCTCTCTCGGGATTGGTAATTTGAAAATGAAACACTTGAAAGTGCTGAGCGCAGTGTCTCAAGCCTGTAACCCCAGTACTTTGGGAGGCCGAGGTGGCAGATCATTTCAGCCCAGGAGTTCAAGACCAGCCTGGGCAACATGACAAAACATCATGTCTACAAAAAGTACAAAACTAGCCAAGTGTGGTGGCACACACCTGTAGTCCAGCTACTTGGGAGGCTGAGGCAGGAGGTTGAGGCTGCAGTGAGCTCTCATCGTGCCACTTCACTCCAGCCTGGGCAACACAGTGAGACCCTATCAGAAAGAAAAAGGAAAGAATGAGGGAGGGAGGGAGAAGAAAGGAAGGAAAGGCTGCAGTTGTGAGCAGAAAGCTTGAGAGCCCTGCAGGAGCCACTGTATGGATCCAGAAGGCAGAGGCAGCTGGAGGAAAGCTGGGCTGAGCTGTACATCCGCGGGCACATGGCTGTTTTCTCTGAACTGGTTTAAGTTAGGTTTGCTGTGGCTTGCAAACTACAGGATCCCTAATGAACACGTCTTTTCTCTGTTTACTTATCAACAAATGGGGATTCTGTTTATTTTTTACACAGAAGTAGTTATGGCTGCATGCTTTGGATTTTAGAAGGAATAATTATTGTTGCATTCCACTCGGAATTCCCATAGTTTTAAGGGAATTATAAGCATAATTATCTAGTTATGAGATGGAGAAAGAACGAGAGCTGCCCTTCCAGAGTTTCCAGTTGAATTCATTATCCCACCTGTTACCGTAGATGAAGGACGCGTTTTCTGACATAGTTAACTGGTCCTCACGGTTGAGACCATCCTGTGAGTGACTCACTGGAATCTACGCGCAGCTCTTTCAGGGGAAGTCTGGAAATCCCTCGGCAAGTGATAATTGAGGGGCTCCTTCTGGATAAAATGCAGACAGCTAACAGGAAGAGGGGAGGAGTGTCGGAGACATGTATCTTTTTGTGAACATGCAGAAAGGAGTGGAAAATACAGCTGGTTTCCTGTGATTGGGACCCATAGGCTGGAAAGACAGGGCCAGTGAGGTAGGAGTGGGGAGAGGGAGGGCTCAGGGCCCTACAATCGTGCTACTGAGTTGCAGGGGACAGTACTCTGTTTCGGGAAGAATTAAAGACGGCGAGACTGTATGCAGAGCAACCTACTGGGCTACTGAAGTAGATCAGAGGCTAACTGAGGGCCTGAATCCAGCGGCGGAGTGAGGGCAAGGAAGGGGTGAGCCGGAGACTCACTAGGACAGAGAGCCTTGTCGGGGCAGGGCGGGGCGGGGGAGGAGCGCGGGGCCCTTCTCCAGTTTCTGGCTCAGGTAATTGGGTGGGTAATAGTGGCGCTGCCAGGACAGGAAGATAAAGGGCAATAACGTCTGACTATGTAGACTGAGGAGCCTGTAAGACATGGAAGTGGAGATCTCTCCTAGGGTTAGGTCAGCAGAGGCTGGGACACTGACCAGCATCCCTTCTGTGCCTTTCTCTTCCTCTAGAGCACAGCTGCACTACAGTCTCCAGCCTCCCTGGAAGCGATGTACAGCCGTGTTACCCGTGGGATGTGAGCAGAACAGGTCTGTGCTCCTGCAGGTGTGGCGCTCGGGAAACTTCCCACATTCCCTCCTGCATCCACCAGCTACTGGGAGGACTGGGAGGATGTGCGGGAGGACAGTGCTGCAGGACAGGAGGACAGTGCCACAGGACGGGAGGACAGTGCCACAGGACGGGAGGACAGTGCTAAGGAGAGACAGGAAGAGAGGAGACACTGGCACAGGCCTGTCAATCACAGAGCTACAGGCTAAGGAGAGACAGGAAGAGAGGAGACACTGGCACAGCCTGTCAGTCACAGAGCTACAGGCTAAGGAGAGACAGGAAGAGAGGAGACACTGGCACAGCCTGTCAGTCACAGAGCTACAGGCTAAGGAGAGACATAGGAAGAGAGGAGACACTGGCACAGACTGTCAGTCACAGAGCTACAGGCTAAGGAGAGACATAGGAAGAGAGGAGACACTGGCACAGACTGTCAGTCACAGAGCTACAGGCTAAGGAGAGACACAGGAAGAGAGGAGACACTGGCACAGACTGTCAGTCACAGAACTACAGGCTAAGGAGAGACATAGGAAGAGAGGAGACACTGGCACAGCCTGTCAATCACAGAGCTACAGGCTAAGGAGAGACATAGGAAGAGAGGAGACACTGGCACAGACTGTCAGTCACAGAGCTACAGGCTAAGGAGAGACATAGGAAGAGAGGAGACACTGGCACAGACTGTCAGTCACAGAGCTACAGGCTAAGGAGAGACGTAGGAAGAGAGGAGACACTGGCACAGCCTGTCAGTCACAGAGCTACAGGCTAAGGAGAGACGTAGGAAGAGAGGAGACACTGGCACAGCCTGTCAGTCACAGAGCTACAGGCTAAGGAGAGACGTAGGAAGAGAGGAGACACTGGCACAGCCTGTCAATCACAGAGCTACAGGCTAAGGAGAGACATAGGAAGAGAGGAGACACTGGCACAGACTGTCAGTCACAGAGCTACAGGTTACAGAGAGACATAGGAAGAGAGGAGACACTGGCACAGGCCTGTCAGTCACAGAGCTACAGGTTACAGAGAGACATAGGAAGAGAGGAGACACTGGCACAGCCTGTCAATCACAGAGCTACAGGCTAAGGAGAGACGTAGGAAGAGAGGAGACACTGGCACAGCCTGTCAGTCACAGAGCTACAGGCTAAGGAGAGACATAGGAAGAGAGGAGACACTGGCACAGCCTGTCAGTCACAGAGCTACAGGCTAAGGAGAGACGTAGGAAGAGAGGAGACACTGGCACAGCCTGTCAGTCACAGAGCTACAGGCTAAGGAGAGACATAGGAAGAGAGGAGACACTGGCACAGACTGTCAGTCACAGAGCTACAGGCTAAGGAGAGACAGGAAGAGAGGAGACACTGGCACAGGCCTGTCAATCACAGAACTACAGGCTAAGGAGAGACATAGGAAGAGAGGAGACACTGGCACAGCCTGTCAGTCACAGAGCTACAGGCTAAGGAGAGACAGGAAGAGAGGAGACACTGGCACAGCCTGTCAGTCACAGAGCTACAGGCTAAGGAGAGACGTAGGAAGAGAGGAGACACTGGCACAGCCTGTCAGTCACAGAGCTACAGGCTAAGGAGAGACGTAGGAAGAGAGGAGACACTGGCACAGCCTGTCAGTCACAGAGCTACAGGCTAAGGAGAGACGTAGGAAGAGAGGAGACACTGGCACAGCCTGTCAGTCACAGAGCTACAGGCTAAGGAGAGACGTAGGAAGAGAGGAGACACTGGCACAGCCTGTCAGTCACAGAGCTACAGGCTAAGGAGAGACGTAGGAAGAGAGGAGACACTGGCACAGACTGTCAGTCACAGAGCTACAGGCTAAGGAGAGACAGGAAGAGAGGAGACACTGGCACAGCCTGTCAGTCACAGAGCTACAGGCTAAGGAGAGACATAGGAAGAGAGGAGACACTGGCACAGCCTGTCAGTCACAGAGCTACAGGCTAAGGAGAGACAGGAAGAGAGGAGACACTGGCACAGCCTGTCAGTCACAGAGCTACAGGCTAAGGAGAGACAGGAAGAGAGGAGACACTGGCACAGCCTGTCAGTCAGAGAGCTACAGGCTAAGGAGAGACGTAGGAAGAGAGGAGACACTGGCACAGCCTGTCAGTCACAGAGCTACAGGCTAAGGAGAGACGTAGGAAGAGAGGAGACACTGGTACAGCCTGTCAGTCACAGAGCTACAGGCTGACAGTCCCCGAGGAGGTGAGGGAGAATTGAAACCTCACATGGGAGGGGAATCAGGTCTTCTCAGAGAAGGGGAAGAGAGAGAAGGTCAGTGCAAAGATAAATCAGCCTGCAGGTGTTGGAAACTTAACGTCCCTCCTCCCAACCAAATTTGTCCTCTGTCAACAAGGAAGTGGGGATCTGCCCAGAGAGTTCGGATGGCAAAGGCTGCAAGGAGTCTGAGAAAAGCAATCAAGCTAGAATCACACCCAAGATTTTGGGAAAAAAGTGCTGAAGTCAAGGAATTTTCATTCCCACAGGAAATTCAGACCTTGAAGAACCTTTGCAGTATCTGCAGAAGCCTTTGCCCCCAAACAAGGTGACCCAGAGACCAGGCTCTGGGGGTGGCGGTCTGGCTGTGCAGAAGGCAGGATGGACTTGGATGAGATGAGAGATCACTGAGTTGCTGACCAAGGTAGTTTGCAGAGAGAGAATGGGGGCCTGACGTCCAGCCATGTTCTAAGAGCAGGGTGGGGCTGAGAAACATGAAAGCTAGACTAAGTAGCCAGCTGGATATGACGGTCAGGACCTTGGTCTTGGGTGGGTACCTGGGGCAGCAAGTGTGGCCTTGGGAGACTCTTCCACCCCAGCAGATGCTGACATCCACACCATTACACAGCAGAATCCCATCACCCAGGAGCAAAAGAGCAGTCCCTAAACCACCTCGTCTTCTACCCACTCCCTTCTGTTACAGAAACACTGAACCCCAGGGGCATAAAGTCCCTTATCCATATCACAGAGTTAATGGCCAAGCCAGCAATGGAACCACAAGTGATTGTAAAAGAAAGAGAAAAGAGTCCAGGAGTCCATGAGAGGAAGAAGAAGGGAGGAGGGGCATTCATTCACGCATGTATGCATTCCTCCACTCATTTCTTCCTTCAGCAAGTGAGTATAGCCTTTTAGCCACTGAAGCCACAAACATGAATAGAAATATGAAGGGTATCCGCCTTGAAGGAACTTCTAGCCAGAGAGGGGACATCAAATGTGTAGCACGCAGTGGGATGTGAAGGAGGAAATGGTCATTTCTGCCTGAGGTGCTGGAAGATGAGTACCAGGAAAAGCTTCCAAAAAGAAGCCACTTGGGCCAGTGTGGTGGCTCACGCCTGTAATCCCAGCACTTTGGGAAGCTGAGGCAGGCAGATCACTTGAGGTCAGGAGTTTGAGTGCAGACTGGCAAACATGGTGAATCCCTGTCTCTATGAAAAATGCAAAAATTAGCCAAGCGTGGTGGTACATGCCTGTAGTCCCAGCTACTGGGGAGGCTGAGGAGGGAGGATCTCTTGAACCTGGGAGATGGAGGTTGCTGTGAGCTGAGAACGTGCCGCTGCACTCCAGCCTGGGGACAAAGTGAGACCCTGTCTCAAAAAGAAAAACAAAAGCCAGCCAGTCGAACTGAGTGTGGAAAGATGCGGGGGACCGAGTGGAAGAGGCCATCTCAGCAGAGAGAGTGGGGGTGCCAGGCCTGGCGGGTGGGCTAGGGGGATTGTGTCTGAGCAGTTTGAGAAGGAAAATGGCCCTCCATTGAGTGGGTGAGCAGGTGAGTGCTTCTTGGACATCATGTTTGGATTGGTTAGGGACTGTAGGAGAAAACTCCCAGAGAGCTCTGGGTGCAGCAGGTGGCACAGTTTTGCCATTGGTGTACCTGGCAGATGCCTATTGGTCACTGGAGGGGGGAGTCAGCTGCCCAAGTTACTCAGCCTGGCAGTGGGGGAGGCAGAGCTCGGAACAGGCCTGCTGGGCTCCAGGACCGGGCGGCTGCCACACAACAGCACGGAGGGCCCTGGATCCCAGAGTCAGACTCGTAAATAACGCAAATGAGAAGTGACAGTGCTAGCATCTAGGAGGGAGCATCTGAGGGAGGAATGGTTCACTCCAGCTGGGAAGGGGGCATCCGAGGTGGGATCTTGAGGGCCGAGGAGGACTTTGACAGACAGAGAGGACTGGGAGTCATGGAGTGGCAAAAGCTCTCTACTGGGGACACCGTGAATTATTCTGATGGAATTTCTTCCTTAGGGAGGGCGCGTCCATGGATTTCAAAGCAATGAGCAGCTGAAATCTGCGTTTCCTCCAGCTGTGGCTCTGCTGGTGGGCCCAGCCCTCATTCTCTAACCTGCCAGAGTCAGTGATTCTCTCAGGAGGGCGTCTGCGTACTGTTTGTCCTCTTTGTCTGGCATTTTAGAAGAATTTTTTGTTTGTTTGTTTGAGACAGGGTCTCACCCTGTCACCCAGGCTGGAGTGCAGTGGTGCAATCTTGGCTCACTGCAGCCTCCACCTTCTGGGCTCAATCGGTGCCGAGTAGCTGGGCAGACAGGCATGCACCACCTCACCTGGCTAATTTATTTATTTATTTATTTTTGTAGAGACAAGGGTCTCACTATGTTGCCCAGGCTGGTCTCAAACTCGTGAGCTCAAGTGATACTCCAGCCTTGGCCTCCTGAAAGTATTGAAATTACAGACATAAGCCACTTGGCTCAGCCCTAGCACTTTGTTGATGCTAAATAAGTGTTTATTGAATGAATGGATGGATGGATGGATGGAAAAGGGATATGCAAAAATACCTCTATCCTTCCATTATTGGGTAGATCTTTTGTAACTCTGAGAAAACAGAAGGTTTGTTTACCACAGGGCCCAACATTTAGCTTCTTTCTCTGAGGTTCTGAATGTTTTGTTTGTGTCACAAACACCTGTGGTGTCTGCTGAAACCTGTAGAACCCGTAGAATAAAGTTTTAAATGTTAAAATATTAATATATGGGATCACAAAGAACACATTTATATTAAAATACAGTTATTTGAATATTTTAAGAAATATATAGATATACTTGTTCATTAACACCTTATAACGAGATCTACGCTCAGGTCTCATTAATTACTGCAATTTGAAAGCCGTGATGAGCATAATGACATTTAAAAATCTCTGCAGCAACTGTAATAGGTCTAAAAATATCTATGATTTTCTTCTGTTGACAGTCACGAAACTGGTAACACTAATATCGTCTGTATCGTCTAAGTGACAATTAAAGATTAATGAAACAAAGATGCCTTTTTTTCCCATCCAGATTTTTCCAGCCACTGAATTCCATCCCTGGTTATGAGCTTCCTCAGCAGCCTCTCCTGCTGTTATTGCAAAGGCCATGGTCGCTGAGGAAGAGCCATACCTGAGACCAGGCCCTGCTGAGCCTGCGACTGAAGTCACTGCAGGAAGGTGGGGTGGGGAAACCATGTTGCTGGGGTTTAGAATAATTTTGGTTCCTTGGTTGCAGAAGGAAATGGTAGAGTCAAGTCGTTTGCTTTGCCTAAAACCATGCAGGATTTGTCTCCAGAAAAACGACTGGGCTCAGACGCTCTAATGGGTGGAGTAGGCTCCTGACTTGGTGGCTTTTAAGCTCTGAATTTTCTCCTCTTACCTCAGCTGATAAGAACTCAATGAAACCCTTGTATAAATACCTTGTGTTACCAGCAGTCGGCTGAAGGATTTTTTTTTTTTTTTTTTGTCATTTGTCTTCTGGGCTGTGCATTAACTTAGAGATGAGGAGAAAGGAACAATAAAAGCTGGAGCTGACGGAGTGTGTGGAAACTCAGCATTTCTGCATTTGGCTTAACATTTCTGCAGGACAGTCTGGCAACATGTACCCCAAACCTTAAATCTGTGCATATAAACTTTGGTTAGTAATCCTGCTGCTAAAATGTTTTCTTAAGAAAACTATTTTTCATAAAGATATGTATACAAAATGTTTATTGGTGTTTTAGATAATAATAAAAAATAGAATAAATAAAACACAAACCAAGCAAAAGAAGAAAAAAGGAAGAAACCATTTGCAACATATCACAAAAAGTGCAAAACAAAATGCGACCAAGATTCAAGAAGATTACAGCCTGCTAGCAATTTGGAAAGCTAAACAAATATACACCAGCAAAGCTAGAGGCACTTGCACGAAATGTTAACAGTGGTCATCTTTGCCTGTGGGATTCCTGATTAGTACTGTTTTTCCCCATGTGCTCTTCTAGGTTTTCTAAAGTTCTTACAGGGCGCATGTATTAGGTAGCTCAGTGAGAGGTATTTATTTTTGAGAACATGAACGCTAAATTTGTGTCTGAAAGAAGGATCAGTGCATTTGCTCTGAAAAATCATTTCTTGGCAAAATTAGAGCTCAGTTCAAGTCTATCTTCTATCTCCTAACAGTGTGACTTCAATAAGACAATCTGGATTTTGGGTGTTTTGTTGTTTGTGTGTTTATTGACACAGATTCTCCCTCTGTTGCCTGGGCTGGAGTAGCACCATCCTTGATCCTCACCGAGATAACTTGGAAAGGTTTGGATGGGAGCTGGCCTGGTGGCTCCCCTCTCAAGGCTCCTCCTCCCACGAAATACGGACAGCAAGCTTGGTGGTGAGGCAGGTCTCCCACTTACTGCTTCCCCACTTACTCCTCTCCCAGCTCCCACTTACTGCTCTCCTAGCTCTCCCAGCTCTCCCACTTACTGCTGTTATAAGCAAGCAAGCCTTTTGGGCTTCCATCTGCACTGGGACATGGAGATGAGAGTAGTGAGTGTCTCCTGGGGCTTGGGGACCACTGGGTTTGTTGGGCCCCTCCAAACTCCAGAGCCCTTGCTTCCTCCTTCTCACCTGAAGGAGGCAGGGGTGGCAGCAGGAGGACCCAGGTGACTCCAGCAGGGAACACAGGTTCCTCTTGCTAAAATTGCAGCCTTCTGGAATTTGCTAACTTTACGTGTCTGAAATTCCTCATGCTCTGCTTCAGCCTTACAAACCTTTCCTTTGAGAAAATGACTACATCTCAGTTGTAAATAATATTTAGAGTACCTTTGTGCCTTCACTACCCCAATCTCCAGTGACTGTCTTCAACAGACTGAGCAAACCATCTGTGGTTCTCTCCAGGACTGTTGGGTCCCTCTGCCCACCATCAACAGGCAGATTCCAATCACTCTTCCTAGTGTGGCTGAGGGAGGTCCTTCAGGTGAGGATGAGGGGAGGGACCGATGTCTTGGGCTCCATGGAGGCTTCCCTCGGGTGATGGTGGAGGCAGAAGGGAGCTGGGCTCTGATGAGGGAGGAGTTGGTCAGGAGTGGTTGTCACAGGCACAGCAACGAGAAGCCCATGTGGCGGGGGGCTGAGAGCCCTGCAAAAATGAGCCAGCCGGGTGTGTGCAGAGCTGATGGGTCGGGTCTTATGCCTATGCCTAGTCAGGATTCTCCAGAGAAATGGAACCAATGGGATAAAGATATAGATATCGATGTGGATACATAAAAGGCGAATGTAAGCGGGGGTGAATTGTGGGAGCTGGCTCATGTGATGACAGGGCTGAGAAGTCCCACAGTGTGCTGTCTGCAAGCTGGAAGACCACCGGAGCTGGTGGCACGATTCAGTGTGAGTCTGAAGGCCTGAGAACCTGGTGCTCTGACATCCAAAATCAGGAGAAGATGGTTAAACCAGCTCAAGCAGAGAGAGCCAACGCTTCCTTCCTCTGTCTGTGTTCTACTCAGGCCCTCGGTGGATGGGGTGAGGTCCACTGACACTGGGCAGGGCCACCTGCTCTATTCGGCTCACCGATTCAAATGTTACGGTTTCCAGAAACCCTCATAGACACTCCCGGACATCATGCTTTGCCGTCCACTGAACATCCCTTAGCCCAGCCAAGTTGATCCATCAAACGCAGCATCACGATGCCTCTGTCGCTCTTTCCTTCACTCCACCCATGCACCTGTATGTGCTGAGATCTCCATGGAACTGCTCTACATACTATATAGCTCCGGACGTCATAGCATAGTTCCTACTGCCTGGGAACAGAGAAAGGCACTTGCCTCCAGCTGTCATTTAGAAAAAGTGCTGGGTGAGTGTGAGTTTAAGGGGCAGCCCACTGATGCTAAGGAGGAAGGGACCAGTTCTGCTGCAGATGTGGGGAGGGAGGGACTACCAAGTGGAAGGAAGGGAGGTGTAGGAACTGGTTCTTGCAGCCAAAGCCCAGGCTGCTCACCGTAGAAGAGGCTGGCACACAGCAGGTGGCAGGCTCCGGGGCTACCAGGAGAGCTGAGGCAGGCAGGCGGGCCTGTGCCCAGACTCCCCTTTAGGAATCCTGTGTGGACATTCGTGCGGCAGTGTGGGTTGGGGGCCGGGGGCGGGGAAGGGGCCATAGGTGACACTGCAGTGCAGAGGCCACTTGGGCAGCTGTAGCCACCTGCACTGGCAGGAGGGAGCAGGTCTGAGAACTATTTAGGAATAAAAGGATGGTTGGAATGTGATGGGTTGGGAAAGGAAGGGAGGGCCAACAGCAGCTGGTGCTGTGCGGGCAGTCAGCGTGTTCCAGGTCGCGAAGCCGAGTTCAGTTCTGAGTTGGTTATGGGGCAGCCCTGTGGAGAAACCAGCGGGCAGTTGGTTGTTGGGATTTGGAGCTGGGGTGGGGAGGGGCCTAGGCTGCCGCCAAGCTTTACAGATAGCATGGCCCTGGCGAGGGGCTCTGCCACAGAGCCAGGCAGCTGGGGGCATCCTAGTGCTCTGCCTACAACTGTGGGCCATTCCTTTCCCCTCTCTGTGCCCGGCTTCCTCCTCTGTCGTGTGGAGCACATTAGGTTGGTGAGAACTGAGTGAGATGTGTGTGTTAGTTATTAATATGACTGTTTGGGACTCTGCAGGTTGTAAGCCGTGGCTGAAACCTTGGGTGGATGCAACCACCCAGGGAGAGCTTTGTGAGTGAGCGGGGAGGGGCCCCAGGGCCCCAGGACAGCGGGGAGCCTGGTGGGGAGGAAGGTTTTCTCACTTGGCTTCTGAGTATCTGAGGCAAAATGATGTAGAGGGGTTGTGGTTTAAAATCCCTTTAAAATAAATTCTCACCAGACCTATTTCTAAGTATATAAAAAACTGAGTTTTATGAGCAATCTGAATTAAACATTTAACTGTTATATTTCTGAATGTACAAATCAACACAGTACACACCGTACAGGACACTTAGAGGCACCTGGGACCCTGTTGAGTCCACACCTCGCTGGTAAGGAGCTGTGTGACCCTGGGAAGTCACTGAGCTCTCTGAGGCTGAGTTTATTCACTGCAAAATGAGTCAGTTGGTTTAGAATTGTTGCTTGGGTTCCTTTCAGCTCTGGGTCTAGCTCCCTTCCCTTTCCCCTTCCCCTTCCTTCTCCTCCTTCTCTTCTTCTTTGATGGAGTCTTGCTCTGTTGCTCAGGCTGGAGTGCAATGGCACGATCTCGGCTCACTGCAATCTCCACCTCCTGGACTCAAGTACTTCTCCTGTCTCAGCCTCCAGAGTAGCTCGGATTACAGACATGCGCCACCACACCCAGCTAATCTTTGTACTTTTAGTAGAGACAGGGTTTCACTATGCTGGTCAGGCTGATCTCAAACTCCTGACCTCAGGTGATTCGCCTGCCTCAGTTTCTCAAAGTGCTGGGATTATAGGCGTGAGCCACCGCACCCAGCCGGATCTAGCTTTAAGGGCAACCAAATGTGAGCCTGGTTTTAGTTACTAGATATACTTGAAAATTAAATGCCGGGTCATCTTTAAAAGCATGGATATAGAGGGCAGGCGGGAGGGGACAGTGGAGTGGACGGCGCTCAAGTCTAGGAGTCTGACGCTAACACTGACTCTGGCTGGTCCCCAGTGTTTCCAGAAGGGCGGGTCGGCCGGTCACTCGGACGGTCGGGACCCCGGCCTGGGAGCCTCTGTGCTGGAGGTGCGCACACCCCCAGCACCACGGCAGACACAGTTGCTGCCCTTGCCGTGTTTCCAGTCAGTGGAGGAAGCGAGATGCTGAACGAGTCCCAGAAATGAATGAAAAAATTCTAAGGCCACGGGCAAGTCGCTGGAGTTCTCCGGGCTTCAATTTCCTTCCCTGGAAGGCAGGGTAGAAATGTTGAACTCGGGTTAGCTCGGCTGTTCTGAGAGTCAATGTGCTAATGTGTTTTATTTAGTAGTATTTGGCGGGGTTTGTGGAGACACACTCAGGACCGTGAGAGTTGATGAATGAGGACCGAGTGGTCAGGTTATAAGAAGAGGACGGCGGGGTGAATGAGTCTTCAGACTGCGCAGTGATGGCCCCCAAGAGTTGCAAGCTCAGATTCTGCTTCCGAGCTACCGCAGAGAGAGGAAAGGTCATCTGCCTGATGCTGGCCACTCTGGCTTGACATTTTTCAGTGGCTTCCTGTGGCTCTTAGATAAAATTCCAGCCCCTTCCCGGGTCTCACACCCTCCCCTCCTCTTGCCAGCTCTTTAGTTCCACAGCACAGAGAAGCCAAATTTCTGCCTTTCTGGGGCCAGCTGTGTGCCTGCTGTCTCATTCTTCAGTCCTAGCCCGGCTCACCAACCTCTTCCTCTAGGACTCTTCTCCGCCCTGGGTCGCCGCCAGCTCTGCTCCGGAGGCTGCCTGGTGGGCTCCCCTTGCTGTTTGTAAATGTGGGCCTGTCTTCTCTCTAGTCTGCACTCCGTCCCTCCCAGGGTGCTTGACACAGAGTAGGTGCTTGGGAAATGTCAGTAGAATGAGGGGATCTGTTGACAGTACACAGCGTTCCCATCCTAAGGTCTTCAAGTCAGGGTCCCTCCGCACCTTCAGAAAGAATGAGCCACGTGACGTGGTGGACACAGCTTGGCCCAGGGCCTGTCCACTGGGATTGCAAAAATGGTGACCTGAGAGGAACAAAGGAGGCTGGTGGAAAAACAATTTGAGATGATGAGACCTGAAGTGGGAGTTCACTGGAAGCAGGGAGGGAAAGGAGAAGGGGGAAGCTGTCAGTTTTAAGATAGTTTACACAAAGCTTGCAAGGATGCACTAGGAAGCCTGCCTTCTATCACCAGCCCCTTAAGGTGCATCTGTAAAAGTTAATGAGGTTTTTGGAAGTAAACAAAAGGTCAGCCCCGGAAAATAAAAAGCCGAGGACAGTACAAACCCATAGAGTTAGGGGGCAGGTTTTAAGGCAAAGACCACAAAGGTGAAGGGCCAGTGACTAATCACAAATTATCCACAGGGTAGACGGGCAACAGGCAATCAAGTTCACATGGTAAAAACTTCTCAAACATGTTGAGCTGGGCAGATGGCATAGATGGTAAACCTCAAGGTGAAATAACACCAGAACCTTGGAAAGTCATAGCAACCACTCCACACAGCATTCCACAACTAGACAGTGCTCCAGATCGTTATCTCCTCCTCCCCACCCCCAGCGCCCTCCCTCTTTCTCTCCTCTCACTCACCACTCCTCTCACTCACCACTCCTCTCACTCTGCCACATTGGAGATGGCTGCTTCAAAACAGTAGGGCATGTCCTTTCCAGGCAGCTTCCACATTAACGATTCCAGAATCTTCACACCATCCTCACTTGCTGAATTAAATGGGATTGGAAGATGTGTGGTTTTCAGACGTAGGGAAGACGTGCTGAGTTTAATGACATAGGTCAGCATACCAGGTAGTTTAAGAGAATTATTGGCCAGGCACAGTGGCTCACACCTGTAATCCCAGGACTTCAGGGAGCCAAGGAGGTTGGATCAGTCGAGGCCAGGAATTCGAGACCAGCCTGGCCAGCATGGTGAAATCCTGCCTCTACTAAAAATACAAAACATTAGCTGGGCGTGGTGGCACACACCTGTAATCTCAGCTACTCTGAAGGCTGAGGCAGGAGAATTGCTTGAACCCTGGAGGCAGAGGTTGCAGTGATCTGTGATCATGCCACTATACTCCAGCCTGGGTGACAGAGTGAGACTCTGTCTCCAAAAACGAACAAACAAAAAACCCCACACAAGAAAATTAGCCACTTGTAAAAATATTTACTTGCCAATTAAAAAATGATCCAGAGCCTACATGAAAAAAACCTTAGGAATTTAAGACAAAATACTCTTTTCCATGTGACCCATCACCGTGAAGTAACTTTCAGGAAGATTCTCAGGCCCCGTAGGCTGAGTTCATACAAGTGTGTGATGGCGCCTTCCTCCGTGGGTCAGACCACATCTGAGTATTGTTCTGTTCTCTGCCCTGTACCTTCTATAGGACATGGATAAACTCACGGTGCTTGCAGGGAAGGTGATCAGAAAGGAGAAGACCCTCAAGGTTATGAGCTGTGGGGAAAAAAGGAAGCAAGATTCCACTCATGTCACCATCCACCTTCCACCCAAACCAGAGCCTTCTCACTAATTTTAGATTCCTGTACTTTACACAGGCCCTCTGGGATCCAGGCACCGTTCTCCATTCCCCAGCGTTCCCCGCTGAGTTCTAACACCTGCTGCGTCTCCCGAGGCTTCCTCTGGGCCAACTCACCTCCACCCATCTCCCACACAGCTCTCAGGGGGAGCTTCGCAGAGGCGCCTCTGTTTGTGGCCCTCCCTGTTAAAACCCTTAATGAACACTCATGCTTTCCCCGTCCAACCCAAGCCTTTCATGATCTAACCCACTGTGACAGCCTCCTCCTAGGTCCCCATTCCCAGGCACCCTGGGTTCTGGCCAGGCCACACACCCAGCAGGTTCCCCATCAGGCCAAATGCCTTCTCATCTCCATGCTTTTGCATCTGTGGGGTGCACTAGGACAGATATTCAACTTCGAGACCTCAAGGACAGAAACTCAAACTCAAAGGAAAAGAGAAAGGACCTACGTGAATAGAGCAGTGTACGCCCAAGTAGAAGGTGGCCCTCAATGAAAGACACGTCCCGGTAAGATTCCGCCCCACCCCAGTGTTTCCTAAGTTGAATATGTTCGCTTATTGGGATAGGGAGGAGGTGGCAGAATAGTTCTAACTGTACAGCCTTTCAGTCTCCTGAACTCAGAGGCAAGACACAGTTTTTGTCACTAGTGGAAGATCCCCAGGGAAAACTCTGAGGGGCTGTGGCCAGGGAACAGGAGCATACTCTGATTTGCTACCCTGCACCAGAGAAGGACAGCACTGCTCTGAGATCCTACTAGGACCACATGGAGGGAGGGAAGCAGGGAAGGTGGCTCTTCAAAGGAAAGGATGCTTGGAGACAGACCACTATGGCTTCTTTCTTGCGAGCCTTCCCTGACCTCCCCTGGCCTTCCCCAAGAGCCAGGCTCATCCTCCTGGGTACTTCTGGAAGTCCTCATGAACACCAGTCTTCTGGCCTGAGTTATGGCACCACTGTGGTTTTTTTTTGATGATGTGCCTTCTCATCCATCCGATACAAGTTCTCAGCAGGCAACAATTCTGGGGTCATCTTCTGTCTGCTATCCATATCCACCCTCCACCCTCTCCCCACTGCTCTCCCATATGGATGGCACCCTGATGTCCTGTGCCCTCTGGGTTCTGGGGACATTTGGCCACTGTGGCTCATTATCAGCAGGAGATGAGAGCAGAGTACTTGGTCTCTCTGGCTGCTTCCCTACAGGGTTCCTGTGAGCTCATGGCCTCCTGACTGAAGGCTACAGACCCTCTGTCAGGAAGTCCTCCCCCCATAGCTTCGGGTTCTGGAAGCAGCTCCCCTCCCTCAGCCCTGCCCACCTTGTTCTGCTCTTCATGGCCCTGAAAGCCTGCTCTATCTCCTCAGGGTTCCCTATACTCTGCCCACACTGAATAGATAGCTCCTTTATTAAACTCTCCTCCTCCTACCAGTTGGAGTGTGCCCCCCAACGCCCTGATCCCTGCCTGGACTTTGACTCCCAGTGTCCTGTTCATGTTTGTTGTCCCAGGATCCAGCTCAGTGCCTGCCACACCATAGACCCTGAATAAGCTCACGGATCATGGAATGATTAAACGTCAGCGGGATATAGGAGTATTGAGACCGATATGGAAAATGGATTAGAGGAGCAGCCTTCAAGATTGTTTTCACCAGGTCTCACGGTAGGAAACATTCCCTATTGCAAGGCAGGAAACACATCCATTTACATATAACCGAGCAAGAAGTTTCACGAAGCAGCACTTCTACGTGCAGCGCTCTGTGATCTTTTCTATTTAATTCTGCTCCATCAATTTTCAAATGAAATTCTCATTATGGTCCGCTGCATTGATTTCATGGCCCGAGAAATGACTGCAGCCCACAGCTTGGGAAGCACGAGCCTAGTGGCCGTTAGCTTTCCCTCCAGGTTGGAGAGTCTGTGATTCTGGAAGTGGAATCTGAAGGCACGAGTGAGGACGCGGCGATGTTGCAGTGACGATGCATTGGGTGGGAGTTGACTTTATTGCCTTGAGAAAGCAAAGGAGGCCAGGTGAGGTGGCTCATGGCTGTAGTCCCAGCACTTTGGGAGGCCAAGACAGGCAGATCACTTGAGGTCAGGAGTTCAAGACCGGCCTGGCCAACATGGCAAAACCCCATCTCTACCAAAAATACAAAAAATTAGCCAAGTGTGGTGGCACGCTCTTGTAGTCCCAGCTACTTGGGAGGCTGAAGCAGGAGAACTGCTTGAACTTGGGAGGCAGAGGCTGCGGTGAACCAAAATTGTGCCACTGCAGTCCAGCTGGGACAACAGAGCGAGACTCTGTCTTAAAGAAAAGAAAAAAAAATAGCAAAGGAAATTGCCATTCTATCTTCAGTTTTTTATAGAACTCTTACTCAGAGTTGGCTTTGTTATAGGTTTAACCTAACTTGGGAGCAGGAGATGGGGAGATTGGAGGGGTTTTTATTTTTGTTTTTTGGGGGGACAGGGTCTTGCTCTTTTGCCTAGGCTGGAGTACAGGGGTAAGATCTTTGCTCACTGCAACCTCCACCTCCCAGGTTCAAGGGATTCTCCTGCCCCAGCCTCCTGAGTAGCTGAGATTACAGGTGCCCGCCACCACACCTGGCTAATTTTTGTATTTTTAGTAGACACAGGGTTTCACCATGTTGGCCAGGCTGGTCTCGAACTCCTGACCTCAGATGATCCCCCTGCCTCGGCCTCCCAAATTGCTGGGATTACAGGCGTGAGCCACTGTGCCCAGCCCTGGAGTTCCTGATGGCCATGAGCAAATTGAAGCATTGGGTTCATTAGTATCCAGGAACCACAGGCCCTGAGAGCCAGCCATGCCCATGAGGGTTCAGGGTGAGCCTGACGCAGACGCTAATCTGGTGAGCTTGCCGCAGGCTTCCTGGAGCTCTTCCCTGTGTCCTTGCTGGCACCAGCAGCTTCCCTATAGCAAATACATTTCTCAGTGTCCTGGTTATGTGCAGGGCTAGACCGAATGCACAGCACAGGCCCGTCCGCACCGCCAGGGCTCTGCCACCCACTTGCTGTTGGGTTTTCTCTCAGTGCTTCAAAGTCAGCCCAAGCCTGTGATCTTGTCTACCTCAAAAACTGTATGATTCTATTTTAAAAACTGAGTTATGTATGTTCTCTAAGATGGAATCTCCTCTCCTAATTCACTCCCTGCCATTCTCTTGGTATCTAAACTGTGAGGCTAAAAGGGTAGATGATCATAGATATTCTATAGTCGTGATTCTGAATCAGATTCCCAAATGCTGCCGTCATCTGTCTGCAAGTTTCCTGAGAGAGAAAAATGCAGAAAAGGTAAGCCTCAGTAGGTGGGCAGACAGCCAGGTGGGGCATTGGGCTCAAATTTGAAAGGTAAGCCCTGGCAAGCTGGGCAGACAACCTCATTTCCCTGTTTGCTCGTCATTCTTCAAATTCACTTCAGCATCTACAATCCTTCAAGCACAGGGGAGAGAACAGTGAACAAAACAGAGGTCCTGTCCTCCTGAAGCTTATATTCTACTTGGGGAAACAGAAAAGAAATAAATAAAGATATATATATACCAGCACAGGGGATGGTGGTTAGTACTGTGCAGAAATCGGCTACGGCATGTGGTGGGCAGAGAGAGAGAGAGAGAGAGAGAGAGAGTGTGTGTGTGTGTGTGTATGTGTGTGTGTATGTGTGTGTGTATGTGTGTGTGTATGTGTGTGTATGTGTGTATGTGTGTGTATATGTGTGTATGTGTGTGTATGTGTGTATGTGTGTATGTGTGTGTATGTGTGTATATGTGTATATGTGTATGTGTGTGTATGTGTGTGTATGTGTGTGTGTATGTGTGTGTATGTGTGTATATGTGTGTGTATGTGTGTGTATGTGTGTATGTGTGTGTATATGTGTGTATATGTGTATATGTGTATGTGTGTGTATGTGTGTGTATGTGTGTGTATGTGTGTATGTGTGTGTATGTGTGTGTATGTGTGTGTATATGTGTATGTGTGTGTATATGTGTGTATGTGTGTGTGTATGTGTGTGTATGTGTGTGTGTGTGTATATGTGTGTGTATGTGTGTATGTGTATGTGTGTGTATGTGTGTGTATGTGTGTGTATATGTGTGTATGTGTGTATGTGTGTGTATGTGTGTGTATGTGTGTATATGTGTATATGTGTATGTGTGTGTATGTGTGTGTATGTGTGTGTGTATGTGTGTGTATGTGTGTATATGTGTGTGTATGTGTGTGTATGTGTGTATGTGTGTGTATATGTGTGTATATGTGTATATGTGTATGTGTGTGTATGTGTGTGTATGTGTGTGTATGTGTGTATGTGTGTGTATGTGTGTGTATGTGTGTGTATATGTGTATGTGTGTGTATATGTGTGTATGTGTGTGTGTATGTGTGTGTATGTGTGTGTGTGTGTATATGTGTGTGTATGTGTGTATGTGTATGTGTGTGTATGTGTGTGTATGTGTGTGTATATGTGTGTATGTGTGTATGTGTGTGTATGTGTGTGTGTATGTGTGTATGTGTGTATGTGTGTGTGTGTGTGCACGCACACGCATGTATATGCTTTATTGTAGCTAGTGGTGTCAGTGAGGGCTTTTTGAGGAGTGACATTTGAAGAAAGAGCTGAGTGAATTTGAGTCATGGGAATGCTGAGGGGAAAAGCACAGGGTGAAAAGAGGAGCATGTGCAGAGGCCTTCGGCCTCACGCGGCGGCTGGAGGCAGGCCCCGGGCCCTATCGCCGTGGTCTGCACAGCATTCTTTGTCCTTCCCCCCCTCACCCCTTGCCAAACCCTGGCCACTTTTTGGGCACATACTCAACAACTTTTTAGATTATTATTTTTAACTGTGGTAAAATACGCATACATTTAACATCGTAGCCATGTTTGTGCCACTCGGAAGCATTAAATATATTGATTGTTTGCAACTGTCATCATCACCATTTCCAGAATGTTCTTATAACCCAAACCAAAACTCTCTACCCGTGAAACACCAGCTCCCCACTCCTTCCTTCCCCGAGCCGCTGGCAGCCACTGTTTCCTTTCTGTCTCTGTAAATGGGACTGCTCCAGGTATTCCACGTAAGTGGAATCGCACAGCATTTGTCTTTCTGTGAGTGGCTTATTTCGCTTAAGCATGATGTTCTCCAGGTTCATCCATGTGGTGGCATGTGGCCAGAATGTCCTCCTTTTTCAATGATGAACCGAGCTCCACGGCGTGGATGTGCCACGTTTAGTTTCCCGGTTCATCCTTTGCCATTGGTGGACAGCGAGGTTGCTTCTGCCCTTGGCTGTTGTGGATAAGGCCGCTGGGGACACGGCCGTGCAAGGATCTCTCCAAGTCTCTCTTTCAGTTCTTTTGGGGGCATTCCGAGAAGTAGATGGACAGTTTTGGCTCCCTTTTCTTTGAGTTGCTTTGCACGTGGCCCCTTATTAGTTATGTCACTGCTGGGGGGACTGTCTTGACTGGCTCACCTGCTTTCCTCCTCTCAGCAGTAAGTTCCTGGGGGACAGGGAGCAGTGCTTGGCACTGCACCCCCTGATGCCATGGATGGCGTGGTCTCTGCCCCAGGAGGGTTTACACAGGGAGCGAGTCTGGGAAGGGCTGCTCCAGGAGGAGGGGTGGGCCGGGCTCGACAGAGCCTGCTCCTGCTTTGTATTTTTACATATTGGGCTTCTGTGATTTTGTTGGAAAGGAAACTCTGTTCCTAAAATAAAAATGGGGACAATCCATCTGCCTGTGAGGGAAATGAAAACCCATGGAGGCTAAATGTCCTGCCTGCTGTCCAGGTGCAGTGAGGGCTGTGGCCGGGACCAGGATCTCAGCTTCCCTGTTCTCTATCAGGGCTGATGCTGGGAACTGAGAGCCTTCTTTTGTTTTCCCTCCCACCTCTGGCTGCCTCTCCCTCCCTGCAAAGGTCAGGGCAGTGCCAAGGACAGAAGAGAGGGTAGACCCAGCCTTGGCCCTGCTAGGCTGGGCAGCCTGGGAGGTAGGGCCAGCGGGGGACACAGCCTGGCAGGTAGGGCCAGCGGGGGACACAGCCTGGCAGGGAGGGCCAGCGGGGGACACAGCCTGGCAGGGAGGGCTTGCTTTCCTGATCACGACCTTCAACCAGGTTCAGGGAGATCTGAGTGCCGAGGCCTTCAGAGCAGCGGCAGCCCCGGGTGGCTCAGGAGGACTCCCGAGGGCAGGAGGGCAAAGGCTGACGTTCTTCAGGCTCCGAGCCTGTCCCTCCCTGTGGAGGGGAACTGCTGCTTATCGGTGTGGACTAGACTGTGTGTATGTGTATGAGCGTGAGTGTGTGTGGAGGTGAGACAGAAAGGCCCAAGGGGTGTGTGTGTGTTGGGGGGTGAGTGTGTGTACGAGACAGACAGAGCAGTGTGAGGTAGAGAAGCAGGCAGAACCTTCCTCACAGAGTTTTGGGGGTTACGTGATCTGAAAAGCAATGGCCGTGTTGAAGGTTTTTTTGGTTACAGAGGCACAGACACAGAGACAGGCAGAGAGGGAGGGGGAGAGTGAGGAGAGGGTGGGAGGCCGCGGGAGGAACTACATATACTCTGGGAACCTCAGCGGTTTAGCTAAAGGGTGGAACCTGGGGAGAGCTCCCTTGCCTACTTGTCTCTTAGAAAGCTGATCATGCTTCCTTTCCTCTCCCGTTGTATTTTAAACTTAAATAACGCGGCCTCCATTGTGTAAAGCAAAATAATTTTCTGGATTCCCGGCCACAGCTCAGTGCACTGTGCTTAGGTAATCCGCCTGGCGGGGGATGGACCGTGGAAGTCTGCCGAGGAGGCTGCATCCCCTCTTGCTGGTTTGGATGCTGCTGTATGCCCAGCCTTCCAGGCCTGGCTCCCCCCAGTTCCCCAGCCAGCCCCCAGTGCAAATCACTTGGGCTTCATCTTATCTTTAGCAGGAGAACTGCTCCCAGATGTGTAGGATTAATGGTGAATCTTACGCAGCGCCCCTGGACGGAGATGGGTGACTCCAGGCCCTAAAAACTCTTCGCAGTGCAGGCTAGCGGGGAGCTCTGTCCCCGACCTGAGAGTTGAAGGAGCCCCCTCCCTGCTTTGTGATGGCGCCAAGGAGACATGTGCCCTTCCCCCACCCACATTGTCCACTTTAGCTTACAGGGCACCACAGGGGGCCTTCCGGTTAACATTTCCAGAAACGCTTTCTGTCTGCTTTCTAGGTGGATACTGACAGGAGCCCAGCTGGGAGGCCGTCCTGCAGGGCTGGCGAGCTCTGGCACTCCCGGACCCAGAACCGACTTGGTCCCTTGCAGCCATGGTGGCTGTACTAACCACACTCGACTCCACCTTTGCACTATGAAAAGCAAACAAGCAGACCGAAGAACTGTTTGCATTTGCCCCAGATGCTCCCTGGCTGCAGGAAGAGGTCCACAGGGAGCATGCAGGGAGAGGGAAAGGGAGACAGCCTTCTGCAGGGAGGGCAGGCTGGCTGCCTGGGCCCGGGGAGGGAGGGAGAGAGGGCTCCTCCAGCCCAGCAGAGGCCTGCGGAGGGGCCCTTGTGAGCACAGTGCATGAAGCCTGAAGAGGTGATGGTGCTGGATTCCCCAATGCCGGGCATATTCTGCATTTCAAGCAGAATAATAATAAGTAATCTGTTGGCTATGAGGTGGCAGGAGCTGTTCCTTAGAAGAGAAAGACGGAGACAGAAAGAGAAGCAGACACACAGAGAGACAGAGATGGAGACAGAAGGATGCCCAGAGGAATGGAGAGACAGAGAGAGACACACACATACAGATAGGCAAAGGCATAAAGAGGCCCCCGGCACCCCAGGGTTGTGTTGTAGGGTGGCTTTTTTGTTGTGAAGGCTCACAGCCTATTTGGCACGGTTGGCCGGCCTTGGCCTCCCGCCGCCATCATCCCTGCCCCAGGGAAGGCTGCCTGCTGGCTTCCTCCCACCCCCTTGCCACTGGCAGCAAAACTAAGCAGGGTTATGACATCAGCGACTTTTCCCCTTCTCAGCCCCGGGGGA